>NW_027365129.1:0-137167 GCF_046119375.1 Phyllobates terribilis | reverse complement strand
ATGATTAAAGAAGAATTCAAAGAGAGTGAGATGCCAGCTCCTTTCATTCAGTCAGTAGCTTCAAACATTTCTGGTATATGAAAAACATGTTTTTCAATGGCAAAAAATCAATGAATATTGTAAATGCACAAACAGTAATATCTCAACATTGCACGGTGCAATTCTGAAATTTTTTAGCTTTTTCTGTTAATCCTAGCATGATAAAGAAGATTCAAAGAGAGTGAGATGCCAGCTCCTTTCATTCAGTCAGTAGCTTCAAACATTTCTGGTATATGAAAAACATGTTTTTCAATGGCAAAAAATCAATGAATATTGTAAATGCACAAACAGTAATATCTCCACATTGCAAGGTGCAATTCTGAAATTTTTTGCTTTTTCCTGTTAATCCTAGCATGATAAAGAAGATTCAAAGAGAGTGAGATGCCAGCTCCTTTTCATTCAGTCAGTAGCTTCAAACATTTCTGGTATATGAAAAACATGTTTTTTCAATGGCAAAAATCAATGAATATTGTAAATGCACAAACAGTAATATCTCCACATTGCAAGGTGCAATTCTGAAATTTTTTGCTTTTCCTGCTAATCCTAGCATGATAAAGAAGATTCAAAGAGAGTGAGATGCCAGCTCCTTTTCATTCAGTCAGTAGCTTCAAACATTTCTGGTATATGAAAAACATGTTTTTCAATGGCAAAAATCAATGAATATTGTAAATGCACAAACAGTAATATCTCCACATTGCACGGTGCAATTCTGAAATTTTTAGCTTTTCCTGTTAATCCTAGCATGATAAAGAAGATTCAAAGAGAGTGAGATGCCAGCTCCTTTCATTCAGTCAGTAGCTTCAAACATTTCTGGTATATGAAAAACATGTTTTTCAATGGCAAAAATCAATGAATATTGTAAATGCACAAACAGTAATATCTCCACATTGCAAGGTGCAATTCTGAAATTTTTTGCTTTTTCCTGCTAATCCTAGCATGATAAAGAAGATTCAAAGAGAGTGAGATGCCAGCTCCTTTCATTGTCAGTAGCTTCAAACATTTCTGGTATATGAAAAACATGTTTTTTCAATGGCAAAAATCAATGAATATTGTAAATGCACAAACAGTAATATCTCACATTGCAAGGTGCAATTCTGAAATTTTTGCTTTTTTCCTGCTAATCCTAGCATGATAAAGAAGATTCAAAGAGGAGTGAGATGCCAGCTCCTTTCATTCAGTCAGTAGCTTCAAAACATTTTCTGGTATATGAAAAACATGTTTTTCAATGGCAAAAAATCAATGAATATTGTAAATGCACAAACAGTAATATCTCCACATTGCACGGTGCAATTCTGAAATTTTTAGCTTTTTCCTGTTATCCTAGCATGATAAAGAAGATTCAAAGAGAGTGAGATGCCAGCTCCTTTCATTCAGTCAGTAGCTTCAAACATTTCTGGTATATGAAAAACATGTTTTTCAATGGCAAAAAATCAATGAATATTGTAAATGCACAAACAGTAATATCTCCACATTGCAAGGTGCAATTCTGAAATTTTTTGCTTTTTCCTGCTAATCCTAGCATGATAAAGAAGATTCAAAGAGAGTGAGATGCCAGCTCCTTTCATTCAGTCAGTAGCTTCAAAACATTTCTGGTATATGAAAAACATGTTTTTCAATGGCAAAAATCAATGAATATTGTAAATGCACAAACAGTAATATCTCCACATTGCACGGTGCAATTCTGAAATTTTTAGCTTTTTCCTGTTAATCCTAGCATGATAAAGAAGATTCAAAAGAGTGAGATGCCAGCTCCTTTCATTCAGTCAGTAGCTTCAAACATTTCTGGTATATGAAAAACATGTTTTTCAATGGCAAAAATCAATGAATATTGTAAATGCACAAACAGTAATATCTCCACATTGCAAGGTGCAATTCTGAAATTTTTTGCTTTTTCCTGCTAATCCTAGCATGATAAAGAAGATTCAAAGAGAGTGAGATGCCAGCTCCTTTCATTCAGTCAGTAGCTTCAAACATTTCTGGTATATGAAAAACATGTTTTTCAATGCAAAAATCAATGAATATTGTAAATGCACAAACAGTAATATCTCCCACATTGCACGGTGCAATTATGAAATTTTTAGCTTTTTCCTGTTAATCCTAGCATGATAAAGAAGATTCAAAGAGAGTGAGATGCCAGCTCCTTTCATTCAGTCCAGTAGCTTCAAACATTTCTGGTATATGAAAAACATGTTTTCAATGGCAAAAATCAATGAATATTGTAAATGCACAAACAGTAATATCTCCACATTGCACGGTGCAATTCTGAAATTTTTAGCTTTTCCTGTTAATCCTAGCATGATAAAGAAGATTCAAAGAGAGTGAGATGCCAGCTCCTTTCATTCAGTCAGTAGCTTCAAACATTTCTGGTATATGAAAAACATGTTTTTCAATGGCAAAAATCAATGAATATTGTAAATGCCACAAACAGTAATATCTCCACATTGCAAGGTGCAATTCTGAATTTTTTGCTTTTTCCTGCTAATCCTAGCATGATAAAGAAGATTCAAAGAGAGTGAGATGCCAGCTCCTTTCATTCAGTCAGTAGCTTCAAACATTTTCTGGTATATGAAAAACATGTTTTTCAATGGCAAAAATCAATGAATATTGTAAATGCACAAACAGTAATATCTCAACATTGCACGGTGCAATTCTGAAATTTTAGCTTTTTCCTGTTAATCCTAGCATGATAAAGAAGATTCAAAGAGAGTGAGATGCCAGCTCCTTTCATTCAGTCAGTAGCTTCAAACATTTCTGGTATATGAAAAACATGTTTTTCAATGGCAAAAATCAATGAATATTGTAAATGCACAAACAGTAATATCTCCACATTGCAAGGTGCAATTCTGAAATTTTTTGCTTTTTCCTGTTAATCCTAGCATGATAAAGAAGATTCAAAGAGAGTGAGATGCCAGCTCCTTTCATTCAGTCAGTAGCTTCAAACATTTCTGGTATATGAAAAACATGTTTTTCAATGGCAAAAATCAATGAATATTGTAAATGCACAAACAGTAATATCTCCACATTGCAAGGTGCAATTCTGAAATTTTTGCTTTTTCCTGCTAATCCTAGCATGATAAAGAAGATTCAAAGACAGTGAGATGCCAGCTCCTTTCATTCAGTCAGTAGCTTCAAACATTTCTGGTATATGAAAAACATGTTTTTCAATGGCAAAAATCAATGAATATTGTAAATGCACAAACAGTAATATCTCCACATTGCACGGTGCAATTCTGAATTTTTAGCTTTTTCCTGTTAATCCTAGCATGATAAAGAAGATTCAAAGAGAGTGAGATGCCAGCTCCTTTCATTCAGTCAGTAGCTTCAAACATTTCTGGTATATGAAAAACATGTTTTTCAATGGCAAAAATCAATGAATATTGTAAATGCACAAACAGTAATATCTCCACATTGCAAGGTGCAATTCTGAAATTTTTTGCTTTTTCCTGCTAATCCTAGCATGATAAAGAAGATTCAAAGAGAGTGAGATGCCAGCTCCTTTCATTCAGTCAGTAGCTTCAAACATTTCTGGTATATGAAAAACATGTTTTTCAATGGCAAAAATCAATGAATATTGTAAATGCACAAACAGTAATATCTCCACATTGCAAGGTGCAATTCTGAAATTTTTTGCTTTTTCCTGCTAATCCTAGCATGATAAAGAAGATTCAAAGAGAGTGAGATGCCAGCTCCTTTCATTCAGTCAGTAGCTTCAAACATTTCTGGTATATGAAAAACATGTTTTTCAATGGCAAAAATCAATGAATATTGTAAATGCACAAACAGTAATATCTCCACATTGCACGGTGCAATTCTGAAATTTTTAGCTTTTTCCTGTTAATCCTAGCATGATAAAGAAGATTCAAAGAGAGTGAGATGCCAGCTCCTTTCATTCAGTCAGTAGCTTCAAACATTTCTGGTATATGAAAACATGTTTTTCAATGGCAAAAATCAATGAATATTGTAAATGCACAAACAGTGATATCTCCACATTGCAAGGTGCAATTCTGAAATTTTTTTGCTTTTTCCTGTTAATCCTAGCATGATAAAGAAGATTCAAAGAGAGTGAGATGCCAGCTCCTTTCATTCAGTCAGTAGCTTCAAACATTTCTGGTATATGAAAAACATGTTTTTCAATGGCAAAAATCAATGAATATTGTAAATGCACAAACAGTAATATCTCCACATTGCAAGGTGCAATTCTGAAAT
This sequence comes from Phyllobates terribilis, assembly GCF_046119375.1. Lineage (NCBI taxonomy): Eukaryota > Metazoa > Chordata > Amphibia > Anura > Dendrobatidae > Phyllobates > Phyllobates terribilis. The sequence continues at coordinate 132,922 of NW_027365129.1, read as the reverse complement.
TTTTTGCTTTTCCTGTTAATCCTAGCATGATAAAGAAGATTCAAAGAGAGTGAGATGCCAGCTCCTTTCATTTAGTCAGTAGCTTCAAACATTTCTGGTATATGAAAAACATGTTTTTCAATGGCAAAAATCAATGAATATTGTAAATGCACAAACAGTAATATCTCCACATTGCAAGGTGCAATTCTGAAATTTTTTGCTTTTTCCTGCTAATCCTAGCATGATAAAGAAGATTCAAAGAGAGTGAGATGCCAGCTCCTTTCATTCAGTCAGTAGCTTCAAACATTTTCTGGTATATGAAAAACATGTTTTTCAATGGCAAAAAATCAATGAATATTGTAAATGCACAAACAGTAATATCTCCACATTGCACGGTGCAATTCTGAAATTTTTAGCTTTTCCTGTTAATCCTAGCATGATAAAGAAGATTCAAAGAGAGTGAGATGCCAGCTCCTTTCATTCAGTCAGTAGCTTCAAACATTTCTGGTATATGAAAAACATGTTTTTCAATGGCAAAAATCAATGAATATTGTAAATGCACAAACAGTAATATCTCCACATTGCAAGGTGCAATTCTGAAATTTTTTGCTTTTCCTGCTAATCCTAGCATGATAAAGATTCAAAGAGAGTGAGATGCCAGCTCCTTTCATTCAGTCAGTAGCTTCAAACATTTCTGGTATATGAAAAACATGTTTTTCAATGGCAAAAATCAATGAATATTGTAAATGCACAAACAGTAATATCTCCACATTGCACGGTGCAATTCTGAAATTTTAGCTTTTCCTGTTAATCCTAGCATGATAAAGAAGATTCAAAGAGAGTGAGATGCCAGCTCCTTTCATTCAGTCAGTAGCTTCAAACATTTCTGGTATATGAAAAACATGTTTTTCAATGGCAAAAATCAATGAATATTGTAAATGCACAAACAGTAATATCTCCACATTGCAAGGTGCAATTCTGAAATTTTTTGCTTTTTCCTGCTAATCCTAGCATGATAAAGAAGATTCAAAGAGAGTGAGATGCCAGCTCCTTTCATTCAGTCAGTAGCTTCAAACATTTCTGGTATATGAAAAACATGTTTTCAATGGCAAAAATCAATGAATATTGTAAATGCACAAACAGTAATATCTCCACATTGCAAGGTGCAATTCTGAAATTTTTTGCTTTTCCTGTTAATCCTAGCATGATAAAGAAGATTCAAAGAGAGTGAGATGCCAGCTCCTTTCATTCAGTCAGTAGCTTCAAACATTTCTGGTATATGAAAAACATGTTTTTCAATGGCAAAAATCAATGAATATTGTAAATGCACAAACAGTAATATCTCCACATTGCAAGGTGCAATTCTGAAATTTTTTGCTTTTTCCTGCTAATCCTAGCATGATAAAGAAGATTCAAAGAGAGTGAGATGCCAGCTCCTTTCATTCAGTCAGTAGCTTCAAACATTTCTGGTATATGAAAAACATGTTTTTCAATGGCAAAAATCAATGAATATTGTAAATGCACAAACAGTAATATCTCCACATTGCACGGTGCAATTCTGAAATTTTTAGCTTTTTCCTGTTAATCCTAGCATGATAAAGAAGATTCAAAGAGAGTGAGATGCCAGCTCCTTTCATTCAGTCAGTAGCTTCAAACATTTCTGGTATATGAAAAACATGTTTTTCAATGGCAAAAATCAATGAATATTGTAAATGCACAAACAGTAATATCTCCACATTGCAAGGTGCAATTCTGAAATTTTTTGCTTTTTCCTGCTAATCCTAGCATGATAAAGAAGATTCAAAGAGAGTGAGATTCCAGCTCCTTTCATTCAGTCAGTAGCTTCAAACATTTCTGGTATATGAAAAACATGTTTTTCAATGGCAAAAATCAATGAATATTGTAAATGCACAAACAGTAATATCTCAACATTGCACGGTGCAATTCTGAAATTTTTAGCTTTTTCCTGTTAATCCTAGCATGATAAAGAAGATTCAAAGAGAGTGAGATGCCAGCTCCTTTCATTCAGTCAGTAGCTTCAAACATTTCTGGTATATGAAAAACATGTTTTTCAATGGCAAAAATCAATGAATATTGTAAATGCACAAACAGTAATATCTCCACATTGCAAGGTGCAATTCTGAAATTTTTTGCTTTTTCCTGTTAATCCTAGCATGATAAAGAAGATTCAAAGAGAGTGAGATGCCAGCTCCTTTCATTCAGTCAGTAGCTTCAAACATTTCTGGTATATGAAAAACATGTTTTTCAATGGCAAAAATCAATGAATATTGTAAATGCACAAACAGTAATATCTCCACATTGCAAGGTGCAATTCTGAAATTTTTTGCTTTTTCCTACTAATCCTAGCATGATAAAGAAGATTCAAAGAGAGTGAGATGCCAGCTCCTTTCATTCAGTCAGTAGCTTCAAACATTTCTGGTATATGAAAAACATGTTTTTCAATGGCAAAAATCAATGAATATTGTAAATGCACAAACAGTAATATCTCCACATTGCACGGTGCAATTCTGAAATTTTTAGCTTTTTCCTGTTAATCCTAGCATGATAAAGAAGATTCAAAGAGAGTGAGATGCCAGCTCCTTTCATTCAGTCAGTAGCTTCAAACATTTCTGGTATATGAAAAACATGTTTTTCAATGGCAAAAATCAATGAATATTGTAAATGCACAAACAGTAATATCTCCACATTGCAAGGTGCAATTCTGAAATTTTTTGCTTTTTCCTGTTAATCCTAGCATGATAAAGAAGATTCAAAGAGAGTGAGATGCCAGCTCCTTTCATTCAGTCAGTAGCTTCAAACATTTCTGGTATATGAAAAACATATTTTTCAATGGCAAAAATCAATGAATATTGTAAATGCACAAACAGTAATATCTCCACATTGCAAGGTGCAATTCTGAAATTTTTTGCTTTTTCCTGCTAATCCTAGCATGATAAAGAAGATTCAAAGAGAGTGAGATGCCAGCTCCTTTCATTCAGTCAGTAGCTTCAAACATTTCTGGTATATGAAAAACATGTTTTTCAATGGCAAAAATCAATGAATATTGTAAATGCACAAACAGTAATATCTCCACATTGCACGGTGCAATTCTGAAATTTTTAGCTTTTTCCTGTTAATCCTAGCATGATAAAGAAGATTCAAAGAGAGTGAGATGCCAGCTCCTTTCATTCAGTCAGTAGCTTCAAACATTTCTGGTATATGAAAAACATGTTTTTCAATGGCAAAAATCAATGAATATTGTAAATGCACAAACAGTAATATCTCCACATTGCAAGGTGCAATTCTGAAATTTTTTGCTTTTTCCTGCTAATCCTAGCATGATAAAGATTCAAAGAGAGTGAGATGCCAGCTCCTTTCATTCAGTCAGTAGCTTCAAACATTTCTGGTATATGAAAAACATGTTTTTCAATGGCAAAAATCAATGAATATTGTAAATGCACAAACAGTAATATCTCCACATTGCACGGTGCAATTCTGAAATTTTTAGCTTTTTCCTGTTAATCCTAGCATGATAAAGAAGATTCAAATAGAGTGAGATGCCAGCTCCTTTCATTCAGTCAGTAGCTTCAAACATTTCTGGTATATGAAAAACATGTTTTTCAATGGCAAAAATCAATGAATATTGTAAATGCACAAACAGTAATATCTCCACATTGCAAGGTGCAATTCTGAAATTTTTTGCTTTTTCCTGCTAATCCTAGCATGATAAAGAAGATTCAAAGAGAGTGAGATGCCAGCTCCTTTCATTCAGTCAGTAGCTTCAAACATTTCTGGTATATGAAAAACATGTTTTTCAATGGCAAAAATCAATGAATATTGTAAATGCACAAACAGTAATATCTCCACATTGCAAGGTGCAATTCTGAAATTTTTTGCTTTTTCCTGTTAATCCTAGCATGATAAAGAAGATTCAAAGAGAGTGAGATGCCAGCTCCTTTCATTCAGTCAGTAGCTTCAAACATTTCTGGTATATGAAAAACATGTTTTTCAATGGCAAAAATCAATGAATATTGTAAATGCACAAACAGTAATATCTCCACATTGCAAGGTGCAATTCTGAATTTTTTTGCTTTTTCCTGCTAATCCTAGCATGATAAAGAAGATTCAAAGAGAGTGAGATGCCAGCTCCTTTCATTCAGTCAGTAGCTTCAAACATTTCTGGTATATGAAAAACATGTTTTTCAATGGCAAAAATCAATGAATATTGTAAATGCACAAACAGTAATATCTCAACATTGCACGGTGCAATTCTGAAATTTTTAGCTTTTTCCTGTTAATCCTAGCATGATAAAGAAGATTCAAAGAGAGTGAGATGCCAGCTCCTTTCATTCAGTCAGTAGCTTCAAACATTTCTGGTATATGAAAAACATGTTTTTCAATGGCAAAAATCAATGAATATTGTAAATGCACAAACAGTAATATCTCCACATTGCAAGGTGCAATTCTGAAATTTTTTGCTTTTTCCTGTTAATCCTAGCATTATAAAGAAGATTCAAAGAGAGTGAGATGCCAGCTCCTTTCATTCAGTCAGTAGCTTCAAACATTTCTGGTATATGAAAAACATATTTTTCAATGGCAAAAATCAATGAATATTGTAAATGCACAAACAGTAATATCTCCACATTGCAAGGTGCAATTCTGAAATTTTTTGCTTTTTCCTGCTAATCCTAGCATGATAAAGAAGATTCAAAGAGAGTGAGATGCCAGCTCCTTTCATTCAGTCAGTAGCTTCAAACATTTCTGGTATATGAAAAACATGTTTTTCAATGGCAAAAATCAATGAATATTGTAAATGCACAAACAGTAATATCTCCACATTGCACGGTGCAATTCTGAAATTTTTAGCTTTTTCCTGTTAATCCTAGCATGATAAAGAAGATTCAAAGAGAGTGAGATGCCAGCTCCTTTCATTCAGTCAGTAGCTTCAAACATTTCTGGTATGAGATGCCAGCTCCTTTCGTTCAGTCAGTAGCTTCAATCATTTCTGGACGTTTTTCAATGGCAAAAATCATTGAATATTATAAATGCACAAACAGTAATTTCTCCACATTGCAAGGTGCAATTCTGAAATTTTTTGCTTTTTCCCGCTCCTCTTAGCATGATAAAGAAGATTCAAAGAGAGTGAGGTGCCAGCTCCTTTCATTCAGTCAGTAGCTTCAAACATTTCTGGTATATGAATAACATGTTTTTCAATGGCAAAAATCAATGAATATTGTAAATGCACAAACAGTAATTTCTCCGCATTGCAAGGTGCAATTCTGAAATTTTTTGCTTTTTCCTGCTCCTCTTAGCATGATAAAGAAGATTCAAAGAGAGTGAGATGCCAGCTCCTTTCATTCAGTCAGTAGCTTCAATCATTTCTGGACGTTTTTCAATGGCAAAAATCAATGAATATTGTAAATGCACAAACAGTAATTTCTCCGCATTGCAAGGTGCAATTCTGAAATTTTTTGCTTTTTCCTGCTCCTCTTAGCATGATAAAGAAGATTCAAAGAGAGTGAGATGTCAGCTCCTTTCATTCAGTCATTAGCTTCAAACAATTTCTGGTATATGAATAACATGATGTTTTTCAATGGCAAAAATCAATGAATATTGTAAATGCACAAAACAGTAATTTCTCCGCATTGCAAGCTGCAATTCTGAAATTTTTTGCTTTTTCCTGCTCCTCTTAGCATGATAAAGAAGATTCAAAGAGAGTGAGATGCCAGCTCCTTTCATTCAGTCAGTAGCTTCAATCATTTCTGGATGAGTTTTTCAATGGCAAAAAATCAATGAATATTGTAAATGCACAAACAGTAATTTCTCCGCATTCCAAGGTGCAATTCTGAAATTTTTGCTTTTCCTGCTCCTCTTAGCATGATAAAGAAGATTCAAAGAGAGTGAGATGCCAGCTCCTTTCATTCAGTCAGTAGCTTCAATCATTTCTGGACGTTTTTCAATGGCAAAAATCATTGAATATTATAAATGCACAAACAGTAATTTCTCCGCATTGCAAGGTGCAATTCTGAAATTTTTTGCTTTTTCCTGTTAATCCTAGCATGATAAAGAAGATTCAAAGAGAGTGAGATGCCAGCTCCTTTCATTCAGTCAGTAGCTTCAAACATTTCTGGTATATGAAAAACATGTTTTTCAATGGCAAAAATCAATGAATATTGTAAATGCACAAACAGTAATATCTCCACATTGCACGGTGCAATTCTGAAATTTTTAGCTTTTTCCTGTTAATCCTAGCATGATAAAGAAGATTCAAAGAGAGTGAGATGCCAGCTCCTTTCATTCAGTCAGTAGCTTCAAACATTTCTGGTATATGAAAAACATGTTTTTCAATGGCAAAAATCAATGAATATTGTAAATGCACAAACAGTAATATCTCCACATTGCAAGGTGCAATTCTGAAATTTTTTGCTTTTCCTGTTAATCCTAGCATGATAAAGAAGATTCAAAGAGAGTGAGATGCCAGCTCCTTTCATTCAGTCAGTAGCTTCAAAACATTTCTGGTATATGAAAAAACATGTTTTTCAATGGCAAAAATCAATGAATATTGTAAATGCACAAACAGTAATATCTCCACATTGCACGGTGCAATTCTGAAATTTTAGCTTTTTCCTGTTAATCCTAGCATGATAAAGAAGATTCAAAGAGAGTGAGATGCCAGCTCCTTTCATTCAGTCAGTAGCTTCAAACATTTCTGGTATATGAAAAACATGTTTTTCAATGGCAAAAATCAATGAATATTGTAAATGCACAAACAGTAATATCTCCACATTGCAAGGTGCAATTCTGAAATTTTTTGCTTTTTTCCTGCTAATCCTAGCATGATAAAGAAGATTCAAAGAGAGTGAGATGCCAGCTCCTTTCATTCAGTCAGTAGCTTCAAACATTTCTGGTATATGAAAAACATGTTTTTCAATGGCAAAAATCAATGAATATTGTAAATGCACAAACAGTAATATCTCCACATTGCACGGTGCAATTCTGAAATTTTTAGCTTTTTCCTGTTAATCCTAGCATGATAAAGAAGATTCAAAGAGAGTGAGATGCCAGCTCCTTTCATTCAGTCAGTAGCTTCAAACATTTCTGGTATATGAAAACATGTTTTTCAATGGCAAAAATCAATGAATATTGTAAATGCACAAACAGTAATATCTCCACATTGCAAGGTGCAATTCTGAAATTTTTGCTTTTTCCTGTTAATCCTAGCATTGATAAAGAAGATTCAAAGAGAGTGAGATGCCAGCTCCTTTCATTCAGTCAGTAGCTTCAAACATTTCTGTTATATGAAAACATGTTTTTCAATGGCAAAAATCAATGAATATTGTAAATGCACAAACAGTAATATCTCCACATTGCAAGGTGCAATTCTGAAATTTTTTGCTTTTTCCTGCTAATCCTAGCATGATAAAGAAGATTCAAAGAGAGTGAGATGCCAGCTCCTTTCATTCAGTCAGTAGCTTCAAACATTTTCTGGTATATGAAAACATGTTTTTCAATGGCAAAAATCAATGAATATTGTAAATGCACAAAACAGTAATATCTCCACATTGCACGGTGCAATCTGAAATTTTTAGCTTTTCCTGTTAATCCTAGCATGATAAAGAAGATTCAAAGAGAGTGAGATGCCAGCTCCTTTCATTCAGTCAGTAGCTTCAAACATTTCTGGGTATATGAAAAAAATGTTTTTCAATGGCAAAAAATCAATGAATATTGTAAATGCACAAACAGTAATATCTCCACATTGCAAGGTGCAATTCTGAAATTTTTTGCTTTTTCCTGCTAATCCTAGCATGATAAAGAAGATTCAAAGAGAGTGGAGATGCCAGCTCCTTTCATTCAGTCAGTAGCTTCAAAACATTTTCTGGTATATGAAAAAACATGTTTTTCAATGGCAAAAATCAATGAATATTGTAAATGCACAAACAGTAATATCTCCACATTGCAAGGTGCAATTCTGAATTTTTTTGCTTTTTCCTGTTAATCCTAGCATGATAAAGAAGATTCAAAGAGAGTGAGATGCCCAGCTCCTTTCATTCAGTCAGTAGCTTCAAACATTTCTGGTATATGAAAAAACATGTTTTTCAATGGCAAAAATCAATGAATATTGTAAATGCACAAACAGTAATATCTCCACATTGCAAGGTGCAATTCTGAAATTTTTTGCTTTTCCTGCTAATCCTAGCATGATAAAGAAGATTCAAAGAGAGTGAGATGCCAGCTCCTTTCATTCAGTCAGTAGCTTCAAACATTTCTGGTATATGAAAAACATGTTTTCAATGGCAAAAAATCAATGAATATTGTAAATGCACAAACAGTAATATCTCCACATTGCACGGTGCATTCTGAAATTTTAGCTTTTTCCTGTTAATCCTAGCATGATAAAGAAGATTCAAAGAGAGTGAGATGCCAGCTCCTTTCATTCAGTCAGTAGCTTCAAACATTTCTGGTATATGAAAAAAAACATGTTTTTCAATGGCAAAAATCAATGAATATTGTAAATGCACAAACAGTAATATCTCCAACATTGCAAGGTGCAATTCTGAATTTTTTTGCTTTTCCTGCTAATCCTAGCATGATAAAGAAGATTCAAAGAGAGTGAGATGCCAGCTCCTTTCATTCAGTCAGTAGCTTCAAACATTTCTGGTTATGAAAAACATGTTTTTCAATGGCAAAAATCAATGAATATGTAAATTCACAAACAGTAATATCTCAACATTGCACGGTGCAATTCTGAAATTTTTAGCTTTTCCTGTTAATCCTAGCATGATAATGAAGATTCAAAGAGAGTGAGATGCCAGCTCCTTTCATTCAGTCAGTAGCTTCAAACATTTCTGGTATATGAAAACATGTTTTTCAATGGCAAAAATCAATGAATATTGTAAATGCACAAACAGTAATATCTCCACATTGCAAGGTGCAATTCTGAAATTTTTTGCTTTTTCCTGTTAATCCTAGCATGATAAAGAAGATCAAAGAGAGTGAGATGCCAGCTCCTTTCATTCAGTCAGTAGCTTCAAACATTTCTGGTATATGAAAAACATGTTTTTCAATGGCAAAAATCAATGAATATTGTAAATGCACAAACAGTAATATCTCCACATTGCAAGGTGCAATTCTGAAATTTTTTGCTTTTTCCTGCTAATCCTAGCATGATAAAGAAGATTCAAAGAGAGTGAGATGCCAGCTCCTTTCATTCAGTCAGTAGCTTCAAACATTTTCTGGTATATGAAAAACATGTTTTTCAATGGCAAAAATCAATGAATATTGTAAATGCACAAACAGTAATATCTCCACATTGCACGGTGCAATTCTGAAATTTTAGCTTTTTCCTGTTAATCCTAGCATGATAAAGGAAGATTCAAAGAGAGTGAGATGCCAGCTCCTTTCATTCAGTCAGTAGCTTCAAACATTTCTGGTATATGAAAAACATGTTTTTCAATGGCAAAAATCAATGAATATTGTAAATGCACAAACAGTAATATCTCCACATTGCAAGGTGCAATTCTGAAATTTTTTTGCTTTTTCCTGCTAATCCTAGCATGATAAAGAAGATTCAAAGAGAGTGAGATGCCAGCTCCTTTCATTCAGTCAGTAGCTTCAACATTTCTGGTATATGAAAAACATGTTTTTCAATGGCAAAATCAATGAATATTGTAATGCACAAACAGTAATATCTCCACATTGCAAGGTGCAATTCTGAAATTTTTTGCTTTTCCTGTTAATCCTAGCATGATAAAGAAGATTCAAAGAGAGTGAGATGCCAGCTCCTTTCATTCAGTCAGTAGCTTCAAACATTTCTGGTATATGAAAAACATGTTTTTCAATGGCAAAAATCAATGAATATTGTAAATGCACAAACAGTAATATCTCCACATTGCAAGGTGCAATTCTGAAATTTTTTGCTTTTTCCTGCTAATCCTAGCATGATAAAGAAGATTCAAAGAGAGTGAGATGCCAGCTCCTTTCATTCAGTCAGTAGCTGCAAACATTTCTGGTATATGAAAAACATGTTTTTCAATGGCAAAAATCAATGAATATTGTAAATGCACAAACAGTAATTTCTCCGCATTGCAAGGTGCAATTCTGAAATTTTTTGCTTTTTCCTGCTCCTCTTAGCATGATAAAGAAGATTCAAAGAGAGTGAGATGTCAGCTCCTTTCATTCAGTCAGTAGCTTCAAGCATTTCTGGTATATGAATAACATGATGTTTTTCAATGGCAAAAATCAATGAAATATTGTAAAATGCACAAAACAGATAAATTTCTCCGCATTGGCAAGGTGGCAATTTTTTGCTTTTTCCTGCTCCTCTTAGCATGATAAAGAAGATTCAAAGAGAGTGAGATGCCAGCTCCTTTCATTCAGTCAGTAGCTTCAATCATTTCTGGATGTTTTTCAATGGCAAAAATCAATGAATATTGTAAATGCACAAACAGTAATTTCTCCGCATTGCAAGGTGCAATTCTGAAATTTTTTGCTTTTTCCTGCTCCTCTTAGCATGATAAAGAAGATTCAAAGAGAGTGAGATGCCAGCTCCTTTCGTTCAGTCAGTAGCTTCAATCATTTCTGGACGTTTTTCAATGGCAAAAATCATTGAATATTATAAATGCACAAACAGTAATTTCTCCGCATTGCAAGGTGCAATTCTGAAATTTTTTACTTTTTCCTGCTCCTCTTAGCATGATAAAGAAGATTCAAAGAGAGTGAGATGCCAGCTCCTTTCATTCAGTCAGTAGCTTCAATCATTTCTGGTATATGAATAACATGATGTTTTTCAATGGCAAAAATCAATGAATATTGTAAATGCACAAACAGTAATTTCTCCGCATTGCAAGGTGCAATTCTGAAATTTTTTGCTTTTTCCTGCTCCTCTTAGCATGATAAAGAAGATTCAAAGAGAGTGAGATGCCAGCTCCTTTCATTCAGTCAGTAGCTTCAAACATTTCTGGTATATGAATAACATGATGTTTTTCAATGGCAAAAATCAATGAATATTGTAAATGCACAAACAGTAATTTCTCCGCATTGCAAGGTGCAAGTCTGAAATTTTTTGCTTTTTCCTGCTCCTCTTAGCATGATAAAGAAGATTCAAAGAGAGTGAGATGCCAGCTACTTTCATTCAGTCAGTAGCTTCAATCATTTCTGGACGTTTTTCAATGGTAAAAATCAATGAATATTGTAAATGCACAAACAGTAATTTCTCCACATTGCAAGGTGCAATTCTGAAATTTTTTGCTTTTTCCTGCTCCTCTTAGCATGATAAAGAAGATTCAAAGAGAGTGAGATGCCAGCTCCTTTCATTCAGTCAGTAGCTTCAAACATTTCTGGTATATGAATAACATGATGTTTTTCAATGGCAAAAATCAATGAATATTGTAAATGCACAAACAGTAATTTCTCCGCATTGCAAGGTGCAATTCTGAAATTTTTTGCTTTTTCCTGCTCCTCTTAGCATGATAAAGAAGATTCAAAGAGAGTGAGATGCCAGCTCCTTTCATTCAGTCAGTAGCTTCAAACATTTCTGGTATATGAATAACATGATGTTTTTCAATGGCAAAAATCAATGAATATTGTAAATGCACAAACAGTAATTTCTCCGCATTGCAAGGTGCAAGTCTGAAATTTTTTGCTTTTTCCTGCTCCTCTTAGCATGATAAAGAAGATTCAAAGAGAGTGAGATGCCAGCTACTTTCATTCAGTCAGTAGCTTCAATCATTTCTGGACGTTTTTCAATGGTAAAAATCAATGAATATTGTAAATGCACAAACAGTAATTTCTCCACATTGCAAGGTGCAATTCTGAAATTTTTTGCTTTTTCCTGCTCCTCTTAGCATGATAAAGAAGATTCAAAGAGAGTGAGATGCCAGCTCCTTTCATTCAGTCAGTAGCTTCAATCATTTCTGGATGTTTTTCAATGGCAAAAATCAATGAATATTGTAAATGCACAAACTGTAATTTCTCCGCATTGCAAGGTGCAATTCTGAAATTTTTTGCTTTTTCCTGCTCCTCTTAGCATGATAAAGAAGATTCAAAGAGAGTGAGATGCCAGCTCCTTTCATTCAGTCAGTAGCTTCAATCATTTCTGGACGTTTTTCAATGGCAAAAACCAATGAATATTGTAAATGCACAAAACAGTAATTTCTCCGCATTGCAAGGTGCAATTCTGAAATTTTTTGCTTTTTCCTGCTCCTCTTAGCATGATAAAGAAGATTCAAAGAGAGTGAGATGCCAGCTCCTTTCATTCAGTCAGTACCTTCAATCATTTCTGGACGTTTTTCAATGGCAAAAATCAATGAATATTGTAAATGCACAAACAGTAATTTCTCCGCATTGCAAGGTGCAATTCTGAAATTTTTTGCTTTTTCCTGCTCCTCTTAGCATGATAAAGAAGATTCAAAGAGAGTGAGATGCCAGCTCCTTTCATTCAGTCAGTAGCTTCAATCATTTCTGGATGTTTTTCAATGGCAAAAATCAATGAATATTGTAAATGCACAAACAGTAATTTCTCCGCATTGCAAGGTGCAATTCTGAAATTTTTTGCTTTTTCCTGCTCCTCTTAGCATGATAAACAAGATTCAAAGAGAGTGTGATGTCAGCTCCTTTCATTCAGTCAGTAGCTTCAAACATTTCTGGTATATGAATAACATGATGTTTTTCAATGGCAAAAATCAATGAATATTGTAAATGCACAAACAGTAATTTCTCCGCATTGCAAGGTGCAATTCTGAAATTTTTTGCTTTTTCCTGCTCCTCTTAGCATGATAAAGAAGATTCAAAGAGAGTGAGATGCCAGCTCCTTTCATTCAGTCAGTAGCTTCAATCATTTCTGGATGTTTTTCAATGGCAAAAATCAATGAATATTGTAAATGCACAAACAGTAATTTCTCCGCATTGCAAGGTGCAATTCTGAAATTTTTTGCTTTTTCCTGCTCCTCTTAGCATGATAAAGAAGATTCAAAGAGAGTGAGATGCCAGCTCCTTTCATTCAGTCAGTAGCTTCAAACATTTCTGGTATATGAATAACATGATGTTTTTCAATGGCAAAAATCAATGAATATTGTCAATGCACAAACAGTAATTTCTCCGCATTGCAAGGTGCAAGTCTGAAATTTTTTGCTTTTTCCTGCTCCTCTTAGCATGATAAAGAAGATTCAAAGAGAGTGAGATGCCAGCTACTTTCATTCAGTCAGTAGCTTCAATCATTTCTGGACGTTTTTCAATGGTAAAAATCAATGAATATTGTAAATGCACAAACAGTAATTTCTCCGCATTGCAAGGTGCAATTCTGAAATTTTTTGCTTTTTCCTGCTAATCCTAGCATGATAAAGAAGATTCAAAGAGAGTGAGATGCCAGCTCCTTTCATTCAGTCAGTAGCTTCAAACATTTCTGGTATATGAAAAACGTTTTTCAATGGCAAAAATCAATGAATATTGTAAATGCACAAACAGTAATATCTCCACATTGCACGGTGCAATTCTGAAATTTTTTGCTTTTTCCTGCTAATCCTAGCATGATAAAGAAGATTCAAAGAGAGTGAGATGCCAGCTCCTTTCATTCAGTCAGTAGCTTCAAACATTTCTGGTATATGAAAAACATGTTTTTCAATGGCAAAAATCAATGAATATTGTAAATGCACAAACAGTAATATCTCCACATTGCACGGTGCAATTCTGAAATTTTTAGCTTTTTCCTGTTAATCCTAGCATGATAAAGAAGATTCAAAGAGAGTGAGATGCCAGCTCCTTTCATTCAGTCAGTAGCTTCAAACATTTCTGGTATATGAAAAACATGTTTTTCAATGGCAAAAATCAATGAATATTGTAAATGCACAAACAGTAATATCTCCACATTGCAAGGTGCAATTCTGAATTTTTTTGCTTTTTCCTGCTAATCCTAGCATGATAAAGAAGATTCAAAGAGAGTGAGATGCCAGCTCCTTTCATTCAGTCAGTAGCTTCAAACATTTCTGGTATATGAAAAACATGTTTTTCAATGGCAAAAATCAATGAATATTGTAAATGCACAAACAGTAATATCTCAACATTGCACGGTGCAATTCTGAAATTTTTAGCTTTTTCCTGTTAATCCTAGCATGATAAAGAAGATTCAAAGAGAGTGAGATGCCAGCTCCTTTCATTCAGTCAGTAGCTTCAAACATTTCTGGTATATGAAAAACATGTTTTTCAATGGCAAAAATCAATGAATATTGTAAATGCACAAACAGTAATATCTCCACATTGCAAGGTGCAATTCTGAAATTTTTTGCTTTTTCCTGTTAATCCTAGCATTATAAAGAAGATTCAAAGAGAGTGAGATGCCAGCTCCTTTCATTCAGTCAGTAGCTTCAAACATTTCTGGTATATGAAAAACATATTTTTCAATGGCAAAAATCAATGAATATTGTAAATGCACAAACAGTAATATCTCCACATTGCAAGGTGCAATTCTGAAATTTTTTGCTTTTTCCTGCTAATCCTAGCATGATAAAGACGATTCAAAGAGAGTGAGATGCCAGCTCCTTTCATTCAGTCAGTAGCTTCAAACATTTCTGGTATATGAAAAACATGTTTTTCAATGGCAAAAATCAATGAATATTGTAAATGCACAAACAGTAATATCTCCACATTGCACGGTGCAATTCTGAAATTTTTAGCTTTTTCCTGTTAACCCTAGCATGATAAAGAAGATTCAAAGAGAGTGAGATGCCAGCTCCTTTCATTCAGTCAGTAGCTTCAAACATTTCTGGTATGAGATGCCAGCTCCTTTCGTTCAGTCAGTAGCTTCAATCATTTCTGGACGTTTTTCAATGGCAAAAATCATTGAATATTATAAATGCACAAACAGTAATTTCTCCACATTGCAAGGTGCAATTCTGAAATTTTTTGCTTTTTCCCGCTCCTCTTAGCATGATAAAGAAGATTCAAAGAGAGTGAGGTGCCAGCTCCTTTCATTCAGTCAGTAGCTTCAAACATTTCTGGTATATGAATAACATGTTTTTCAATGGCAAAAATCAATGAATATTGTAAATGCACAAACAGTAATTTCTCCGCATTGCAAGGTGCAATTCTGAAATTTTTTGCTTTTTCCTGCTCCTCTTAGCATGATAAAGAAGATTCAAAGAGAGTGAGATGCCAGCTCCTTTCATTCAGTCAGTAGCTTCAATCATTTCTGGACGTTTTTCAATGGCAAAAATCAATGAATATTGTAAATGCACAAACAGTAATTTCTCCGCATTGCAAGGTGCAATTCTGAAATTTTTTGCTTTTTCCTGCTCCTCTTAGCATGATAAAGAAGATTCAAAGAGAGTGAGATGTCAGCTCCTTTCATTCAGTCATTAGCTTCAAACATTTCTGGTATATGAATAACATGATGTTTTTCAATGGCAAAAATCAATGAATATTGTAAATGCACAAACAGTAATTTCTCCGCATTGCAAGCTGCAATTCTGAAATTTTTTGCTTTTTCCTGCTCCTCTTAGCATGATAAAGAAGATTCAAAGAGAGTGAGATGCCAGCTCCTTTCATTCAGTCAGTAGCTTCAATCATTTCTGGATGTTTTTCAATGGCAAAAATCAATGAATATTGTAAATGCACAAACAGTAATTTCTCCGCATTGCAAGGTGCAATTCTGAAATTTTTTGCTTTTTCCTGCTCCTCTTAGCATGATAAAGAAGATTCAAAGAGAGTGAGATGCCAGCTCCTTTCGTTCAGTCAGTAGCTTCAATCATTTCTGGACGTTTTTCAATGGCAAAAATCATTGAATATTATAAATGCACAAACAGTAATTTCTCCGCATTGCAAGGTGCAATTCTGAAATTTTTTGCTTTTTCCTGTTAATCCTAGCATGATAAAGAAGATTCAAAGAGAGTGAGATGCCAGCTCCTTTCATTCAGTCAGTAGCTTCAAACATTTCTGGTATATGAAAAACATGTTTTTCAATGGCAAAAATCAATGAATATTGTAAATGCACAAACAGTAATATCTCCACATTGCACGGTGCAATTCTGAAATTTTTAGCTTTTTCCTGTTAATCCTAGCATGATAAAGAAGATTCAAAGAGAGTGAGATGCCAGCTCCTTTCATTCAGTCAGTAGCTTCAAACATTTCTGGTATATGAAAAACATGTTTTTCAATGGCAAAAATCAATGAATATTGTAAATGCACAAACAGTAATATCTCCACATTGCAAGGTGCAATTCTGAAATTTTTTGCTTTTTCCTGTTAATCCTAGCATGATAAAGAAGATTCAAAGAGAGTGAGATGCCAGCTCCTTTCATTCAGTCAGTAGCTTCAAACATTTCTGGTATATGAAAAACATGTTTTTCAATGGCAAAAATCAATGAATATTGTAAATGCACAAACAGTAATATCTCCACATTGCACGGTGCAATTCTGAAATTTTTAGCTTTTTCCTGTTAATCCTAGCATGATAAAGAAGATTCAAAGAGAGTGAGATGCCAGCTCCTTTCATTCAGTCAGTAGCTTCAAACATTTCTGGTATATGAAAAACATGTTTTTCAATGGCAAAAATCAATGAATATTGTAAATGCACAAACAGTAATATCTCCACATTGCAAGGTGCAATTCTGAAATTTTTTGCTTTTTCCTGCTAATCCTAGCATGATAAAGAAGATTCAAAGAGAGTGAGATGCCAGCTCCTTTCATTCAGTCAGTAGCTTCAAACATTTCTGGTATATGAAAAACATGTTTTTCAATGGCAAAAATCAATGAATATTGTAAATGCACAAACAGTAATATCTCCACATTGCACGGTGCAATTCTGAAATTTTTAGCTTTTTCCTGTTAATCCTAGCATGATAAAGAAGATTCAAAGAGAGTGAGATGCCAGCTCCTTTCATTCAGTCAGTAGCTTCAAACATTTCTGGTATATGAAAAACATGTTTTTCAATGGCAAAAATCAATGAATATTGTAAATGCACAAACGGTAATATCTCCACATTGCAAGGTGCAATTCTGAAATTTTTTGCTTTTTCCTGTTAATCCTAGCATTGATAAAGAAGATTCAAAGAGAGTGAGATGCCAGCTCCTTTCATTCAGTCAGTAGCTTCAAACATTTCTGGTATATGAAAAACATGTTTTTCAATGGCAAAAATCAATGAATATTGTAAATGCACAAACAGTAATATCTCCACATTGCACGGTGCAATTCTGAAATTTTTAGCTTTTTCCTGTTAATCCTAGCATGATAAAGAAGATTCAAAGAGAGTGAGATGCCAGCTCCTTTCATTCAGTCAGTAGCTTCAAACATTTCTGGTATATGAAAAACATGTTTTTCAATGGCAAAAATCAATGAATATTGTAAATGCACAAACAGTAATATCTCCACATTGCAAGGTGCAATTCTGAAATTTTTTGCTTTTTCCTGCTAATCCTAGCATGATAAAGAAGATTCAAAGAGAGTGAGATGCCAGCTCCTTTCATTCAGTCAGTAGCTTCAAACATTTCTGGTATATGAAAAACATGTTTTTCAATGGCAAAAATCAATGAATATTGTAAATGCACAAACAGTAATATCTCCACATTGCAAGGTGCAATTCTGAAATTTTTTGCTTTTTCCTGTTAATCCTAGCATGATAAAGAAGATTCAAAGAGAGTGAGATGCCAGCTCCTTTCATTCAGTCAGTAGCTTCAAACATTTCTGGTATATGAAAAACATGTTTTTCAATGGCAAAAATCAATGAATATTGTAAATGCACAAACAGTAATATCTCCACATTGCAAGGTGCAATTCTGAAATTTTTTGCTTTTTCCTGCTAATCCTAGCATGATAAAGAAGATTCAAAGAGAGTGAGATGCCAGCTCCTTTCATTCAGTCAGTAGCTTCAAACATTTCTGGTATATGAAAAACATGTTTTTCAATGGCAAAAATCAATGAATATTGTAAATGCACAAACAGTAATATCTCCACATTGCACGGTGCAATTCTGAAATTTTTAGCTTTTTCCTGTTAATCCTAGCATGATAAAGAAGATTCAAAGAGAGTGAGATGCCAGCTCCTTTCATTCAGTCAGTAGCTTCAAACATTTCTGGTATATGAAAAACATGTTTTTCAATGGCAAAAATCAATGAATATTGTAAATGCACAAACAGTAATATCTCCACATTGCAAGGTGCAATTCTGAATTTTTTTGCTTTTTCCTGCTAATCCTAGCATGATAAAGAAGATTCAAAGAGAGTGAGATGCCAGCTCCTTTCATTCAGTCAGTAGCTTCAAACATTTCTGGTATATGAAAAACATGTTTTTCAATGGCAAAAATCAATGAATATTGTAAATTCACAAACAGTAATATCTCAACATTGCACGGTGCAATTCTGAAATTTTTAGCTTTTTCCTGTTAATCCTAGCATGATAAAGAAGATTCAAAGAGAGTGAGATGCCAGCTCCTTTCATTCAGTCAGTAGCTTCAAACATTTCTGGTATATGAAAAACATGTTTTTCAATGGCAAAAATCAATGAATATTGTAAATGCACAAACAGTAATATCTCCACATTGCAAGGTGCAATTCTGAAATTTTTTGCTTTTTCCTGTTAATCCTAGCATGATAAAGAAGATTCAAAGAGAGTGAGATGCCAGCTCCTTTCATTCAGTCAGTAGCTTCAAACATTTCTGGTATATGAAAAACATGTTTTTCAATGGCAAAAATCAATGAATATTGTAAATGCACAAACAGTAATATCTCCACATTGCAAGGTGCAATTCTGAAATTTTTTGCTTTTTCCTGCTAATCCTAGCATGATAAAGAAGATTCAAAGAGAGTGAGATGCCAGCTCCTTTCATTCAGTCAGTAGCTTCAAACATTTCTGGTATATGAAAAACATGTTTTTCAATGGCAAAAATCAATGAATATTGTAAATGCACAAACAGTAATATCTCCACATTGCACGGTGCAATTCTGAAATTTTTAGCTTTTTCCTGTTAATCCTAGCATGATAAAGAAGATTCAAAGAGAGTGAGATGCCAGCTCCTTTCATTCAGTCAGTAGCTTCAAACATTTCTGGTATATGAAAAACATGTTTTTCAATGGCAAAAATCAATGAATATTGTAAATGCACAAACAGTAATATCTCCACATTGCAAGGTGCAATTCTGAAATTTTTTGCTTTTTCCTGCTAATCCTAGCATGATAAAGAAGATTCAAAGAGAGTGAGATGCCAGCTCCTTTCATTCAGTCAGTAGCTTCAAACATTTCTGGTATATGAAAAACATGTTTTTCAATGGCAAAAATCAATGAATATTGTAAATTCACAAACAGTAATATCTCAACATTGCACGGTGCAATTCTGAAATTTTTAGCTTTTTCCTGTTAATCCTAGCATGATAAAGAAGATTCAAAGAGAGTGAGATGCCAGCTCCTTTCATTCAGTCAGTAGCTTCAAACATTTCTGGTATATGAAAAACATGTTTTTCAATGGCAAAAATCAATGAATATTGTAAATGCACAAACAGTAATATCTCCACATTGCAAGGTGCAATTCTGAAATTTTTTGCTTTTTCCTGTTAATCCTAGCATGATAAAGAAGATTCAAAGAGAGTGAGATGCCAGCTCCTTTCATTCAGTCAGTAGCTTCAAACATTTCTGGTATATGAAAAACATGTTTTTCAATGGCAAAAATCAATGAATATTGTAAATGCACAAACAGTAATATCTCCACATTGCAAGGTGCAATTCTGAAATTTTTTGCTTTTTCCTGCTAATCCTAGCATGATAAAGAAGATTCAAAGAGAGTGAGATGCCAGCTCCTTTCATTCAGTCAGTAGCTTCAAACATTTCTGGTATATGAAAAACATGTTTTTCAATGGCAAAAATCAATGAATATTGTAAATGCACAAACAGTAATATCTCCACATTGCACGGTGCAATTCTGAAATTTTTAGCTTTTTCCTGTTAATCCTAGCATGATAAAGAAGATTCAAAGAGAGTGAGATGCCAGCTCCTTTCATTCAGTCAGTAGCTTCAAACATTTCTGGTATATGAAAAACATGTTTTTCAATGGCAAAAATCAATGAATATTGTAAATGCACAAACAGTAATATCTCCACATTGCAAGGTGCAATTCTGAAATTTTTTGCTTTTTCCTGCTAATCCTAGCATGATAAAGAAGATTCAAAGAGAGTGAGATGCCAGCTCCTTTCATTCAGTCAGTAGCTTCAAACATTTCTGGTATATGAAAAACATGTTTTTCAATGGCAAAAATCAATGAATATTGTAAATGCACAAACAGTAATATCTCCACATTGCAAGGTGCAATTCTGAAATTTTTTGCTTTTTCCTGTTAATCCTAGCATGATAAAGAAGATTCAAAGAGAGTGAGATGCCAGCTCCTTTCATTCAGTCAGTAGCTTCAAACATTTCTGGTATATGAAAAACATGTTTTTCAATGGCAAAAATCAATGAATATTGTAAATGCACAAACAGTAATATCTCCACATTGCAAGGTGCAATTCTGAAATTTTTTGCTTTTTCCTGCTAATCCTAGCATGATAAAGAAGATTCAAAGAGAGTGAGATGCCAGCTCCTTTCATTCAGTCAGTAGCTGCAAACATTTCTGGTATATGAAAAACATGTTTTTCAATGGCAAAAATCAATGAATATTGTAAATGCACAAACAGTAATTTCTCCGCATTGCAAGGTGCAATTCTGAAATTTTTTGCTTTTTCCTGCTCCTCTTAGCATGATAAAGAAGATTCAAAGAGAGTGAGATGTCAGCTCCTTTCATTCAGTCAGTAGCTTCAAGCATTTCTGGTATATGAATAACATGATGTTTTTCAATGGCAAAAATCAATGAATATTGTAAATGCACAAACAGTAATTTCTCCGCATTGCAAGGTGCAATTCTGAAATTTTTTGCTTTTTCCTGCTCCTCTTAGCATGATAAAGAAGATTCAAAGAGAGTGAGATGCCAGCTCCTTTCATTCAGTCAGTAGCTTCAATCATTTCTGGATGTTTTTCAATGGCAAAAATCAATGAATATTGTAAATGCACAAACAGTAATTTCTCCGCATTGCAAGGTGCAATTCTGAAATTTTTTGCTTTTTCCTGCTCCTCTTAGCATGATAAAGAAGATTCAAAGAGAGTGAGATGCCAGCTCCTTTCGTTCAGTCAGTAGCTTCAATCATTTCTGGACGTTTTTCAATGGCAAAAATCATTGAATATTATAAATGCACAAACAGTAATTTCTCCGCATTGCAAGGTGCAATTCTGAAATTTTTTACTTTTTCCTGCTCCTCTTAGCATGATAAAGAAGATTCAAAGAGAATGAGATGCCAGCTCCTTTCATTCAGTCAGTAGCTTCAATCATTTCTGGTATATGAATAACATGATGTTTTTCAATGGCAAAAATCAATGAATATTGTAAATGCACAAACAGTAATTTCTCCGCATTGCAAGGTGCAATTCTGAAATTTTTTGCTTTTTCCTGCTCCTCTTAGCATGATAAAGAAGATTCAAAGAGAGTGAGATGCCAGCTCCTTTCATTCAGTCAGTAGCTTCAAACATTTCTGGTATATGAATAACATGATGTTTTTCAATGGCAAAAATCAATGAATATTGTAAATGCACAAACAGTAATTTCTCCGCATTGCAAGGTGCAAGTCTGAAATTTTTTGCTTTTTCCTGCTCCTCTTAGCATGATAAAGAAGATTCAAAGAGAGTGAGATGCCAGCTACTTTCATTCAGTCAGTAGCTTCAATCATTTCTGGACGTTTTTCAATGGTAAAAATCAATGAATATTGTAAATGCACAAACAGTAATTTCTCCACATTGCAAGGTGCAATTCTGAAATTTTTTGCTTTTTCCTGCTCCTCTTAGCATGATAAAGAAGATTCAAAGAGAGTGAGATGCCAGCTCCTTTCATTCAGTCAGTAGCTTCAAACATTTCTGGTATATGAATAACATGATGTTTTTCAATGGCAAAAATCAATGAATATTGTAAATGCACAAACAGTAATTTCTCCGCATTGCAAGGTGCAATTCTGAAATTTTTTGCTTTTTCCTGCTCCTCTTAGCATGATAAAGAAGATTCAAAGAGAGTGAGATGCCAGCTCCTTTCATTCAGTCAGTAGCTTCAAACATTTCTGGTATATGAATAACATGATGTTTTTCAATGGCAAAAATCAATGAATATTGTAAATGCACAAACAGTAATTTCTCCGCATTGCAAGGTGCAAGTCTGAAATTTTTTGCTTTTTCCTGCTCCTCTTAGCATGATAAAGAAGATTCAAAGAGAGTGAGATGCCAGCTACTTTCATTCAGTCAGTAGCTTCAATCATTTCTGGACGTTTTTCAATGGTAAAAATCAATGAATATTGTAAATGCACAAACAGTAATTTCTCCACATTGCAAGGTGCAATTCTGAAATTTTTTGCTTTTTCCTGCTCCTCTTAGCATGATAAAGAAGATTCAAAGAGAGTGAGATGCCAGCTCCTTTCATTCAGTCAGTAGCTTCAATCATTTCTGGATGTTTTTCAATGGCAAAAATCAATGAATATTGTAAATGCACAAACTGTAATTTCTCCGCATTGCAAGGTGCAATTCTGAAATTTTTTGCTTTTTCCTGCTCCTCTTAGCATGATAAAGAAGATTCAAAGAGAGTGAGATGCCAGCTCCTTTCATTCAGTCAGTAGCTTCAATCATTTCTGGACGTTTTTCAATGGCAAAAACCAATGAATATTGTAAATGCACAAAACAGTAATTTCTCCGCATTGCAAGGTGCAATTCTGAAATTTTTTGCTTTTTCCTGCTCCTCTTAGCATGATAAAGAAGATTCAAAGAGAGTGAGATGCCAGCTCCTTTCATTCAGTCAGTAGCTTCAAACATTTCTGGTATATGAAAAACATGTTTTTCAATGGCAAAAATCAATGAATATTGTAAATTCACAAACAGTAATATCTCAACATTGCACGGTGCAATTCTGAAATTTTTAGCTTTTTCCTGTTAATCCTAGCATGATAAAGAAGATTCAAAGAGAGTGAGATGCCAGCTCCTTTCATTCAGTCAGTAGCTTCAAACATTTCTGGTATATGAAAAACATGTTTTTCAATGGCAAAAATCAATGAATATTGTAAATGCACAAACAGTAATATCTCCACATTGCAAGGTGCAATTCTGAAATTTTTTGCTTTTTCCTGTTAATCCTAGCATGATAAAGAAGATTCAAAGAGAGTGAGATGCCAGCTCCTTTCATTCAGTCAGTAGCTTCAAACATTTCTGGTATATGAAAAACATGTTTTTCAATGGCAAAAATCAATGAATATTGTAAATGCACAAACAGTAATATCTCCACATTGCAAGGTGCAATTCTGAAATTTTTTGCTTTTTCCTGCTAATCCTAGCATGATAAAGAAGATTCAAAGAGAGTGAGATGCCAGCTCCTTTCATTCAGTCAGTAGCTTCAAACATTTCTGGTATATGAAAAACATGTTTTTCAATGGCAAAAATCAATGAATATTGTAAATGCACAAACAGTAATATCTCCACATTGCACGGTGCAATTCTGAAATTTTTAGCTTTTTCCTGTTAATCCTAGCATGATAAAGAAGATTCAAAGAGAGTGAGATGCCAGCTCCTTTCATTCAGTCAGTAGCTTCAAACATTTCTGGTATATGAAAAACATGTTTTTCAATGGCAAAAATCAATGAATATTGTAAATGCACAAACAGTAATATCTCCACATTGCAAGGTGCAATTCTGAAATTTTTTGCTTTTTCCTGCTAATCCTAGCATGATAAAGAAGATTCAAAGAGAGTGAGATGCCAGCTCCTTTCATTCAGTCAGTAGCTTCAAACATTTCTGGTATATGAAAAACATGTTTTTCAATGGCAAAAATCAATGAATATTGTAAATTCACAAACAGTAATATCTCAACATTGCACGGTGCAATTCTGAAATTTTTAGCTTTTTCCTGTTAATCCTAGCATGATAAAGAAGATTCAAAGAGAGTGAGATGCCAGCTCCTTTCATTCAGTCAGTAGCTTCAAACATTTCTGGTATATGAAAAACATGTTTTTCAATGGCAAAAATCAATGAATATTGTAAATGCACAAACAGTAATATCTCCACATTGCAAGGTGCAATTCTGAAATTTTTTGCTTTTTCCTGTTAATCCTAGCATGATAAAGAAGATTCAAAGAGAGTGAGATGCCAGCTCCTTTCATTCAGTCAGTAGCTTCAAACATTTCTGGTATATGAAAAACATGTTTTTCAATGGCAAAAATCAATGAATATTGTAAATGCACAAACAGTAATATCTCCACATTGCAAGGTGCAATTCTGAAATTTTTTGCTTTTTCCTGCTAATCCTAGCATGATAAAGAAGATTCAAAGAGAGTGAGATGCCAGCTCCTTTCATTCAGTCAGTAGCTTCAAACATTTCTGGTATATGAAAAACATGTTTTTCAATGGCAAAAATCAATGAATATTGTAAATGCACAAACAGTAATATCTCCACATTGCACGGTGCAATTCTGAAATTTTTAGCTTTTTCCTGTTAATCCTAGCATGATAAAGAAGATTCAAAGAGAGTGAGATGCCAGCTCCTTTCATTCAGTCAGTAGCTTCAAACATTTCTGGTATATGAAAAACATGTTTTTCAATGGCAAAAATCAATGAATATTGTAAATGCACAAACAGTAATATCTCCACATTGCAAGGTGCAATTCTGAAATTTTTTGCTTTTTCCTGCTAATCCTAGCATGATAAAGAAGATTCAAAGAGAGTGAGATGCCAGCTCCTTTCATTCAGTCAGTAGCTTCAAACATTTCTGGTATATGAAAAACATGTTTTTCAATGGCAAAAATCAATGAATATTGTAAATGCACAAACAGTAATATCTCCACATTGCAAGGTGCAATTCTGAAATTTTTTGCTTTTTCCTGTTAATCCTAGCATGATAAAGAAGATTCAAAGAGAGTGAGATGCCAGCTCCTTTCATTCAGTCAGTAGCTTCAAACATTTCTGGTATATGAAAAACATGTTTTTCAATGGCAAAAATCAATGAATATTGTAAATGCACAAACAGTAATATCTCCACATTGCAAGGTGCAATTCTGAAATTTTTTGCTTTTTCCTGCTAATCCTAGCATGATAAAGAAGATTCAAAGAGAGTGAGATGCCAGCTCCTTTCATTCAGTCAGTAGCTGCAAACATTTCTGGTATATGAAAAACATGTTTTTCAATGGCAAAAATCAATGAATATTGTAAATGCACAAACAGTAATTTCTCCGCATTGCAAGGTGCAATTCTGAAATTTTTTGCTTTTTCCTGCTCCTCTTAGCATGATAAAGAAGATTCAAAGAGAGTGAGATGTCAGCTCCTTTCATTCAGTCAGTAGCTTCAAGCATTTCTGGTATATGAATAACATGATGTTTTTCAATGGCAAAAATCAATGAATATTGTAAATGCACAAACAGTAATTTCTCCGCATTGCAAGGTGCAATTCTGAAATTTTTTGCTTTTTCCTGCTCCTCTTAGCATGATAAAGAAGATTCAAAGAGAGTGAGATGCCAGCTCCTTTCATTCAGTCAGTAGCTTCAATCATTTCTGGATGTTTTTCAATGGCAAAAATCAATGAATATTGTAAATGCACAAACAGTAATTTCTCCGCATTGCAAGGTGCAATTCTGAAATTTTTTGCTTTTTCCTGCTCCTCTTAGCATGATAAAGAAGATTCAAAGAGAGTGAGATGCCAGCTCCTTTCGTTCAGTCAGTAGCTTCAATCATTTCTGGACGTTTTTCAATGGCAAAAATCATTGAATATTATAAATGCACAAACAGTAATTTCTCCGCATTGCAAGGTGCAATTCTGAAATTTTTTACTTTTTCCTGCTCCTCTTAGCATGATAAAGAAGATTCAAAGAGAATGAGATGCCAGCTCCTTTCATTCAGTCAGTAGCTTCAATCATTTCTGGTATATGAATAACATGATGTTTTTCAATGGCAAAAATCAATGAATATTGTAAATGCACAAACAGTAATTTCTCCGCATTGCAAGGTGCAATTCTGAAATTTTTTGCTTTTTCCTGCTCCTCTTAGCATGATAAAGAAGATTCAAAGAGAGTGAGATGCCAGCTCCTTTCATTCAGTCAGTAGCTTCAAACATTTCTGGTATATGAATAACATGATGTTTTTCAATGGCAAAAATCAATGAATATTGTAAATGCACAAACAGTAATTTCTCCGCATTGCAAGGTGCAAGTCTGAAATTTTTTGCTTTTTCCTGCTCCTCTTAGCATGATAAAGAAGATTCAAAGAGAGTGAGATGCCAGCTACTTTCATTCAGTCAGTAGCTTCAATCATTTCTGGACGTTTTTCAATGGTAAAAATCAATGAATATTGTAAATGCACAAACAGTAATTTCTCCACATTGCAAGGTGCAATTCTGAAATTTTTTGCTTTTTCCTGCTCCTCTTAGCATGATAAAGAAGATTCAAAGAGAGTGAGATGCCAGCTCCTTTCATTCAGTCAGTAGCTTCAAACATTTCTGGTATATGAATAACATGATGTTTTTCAATGGCAAAAATCAATGAATATTGTAAATGCACAAACAGTAATTTCTCCGCATTGCAAGGTGCAATTCTGAAATTTTTTGCTTTTTCCTGCTCCTCTTAGCATGATAAAGAAGATTCAAAGAGAGTGAGATGCCAGCTCCTTTCATTCAGTCAGTAGCTTCAAACATTTCTGGTATATGAATAACATGATGTTTTTCAATGGCAAAAATCAATGAATATTGTAAATGCACAAACAGTAATTTCTCCGCATTGCAAGGTGCAAGTCTGAAATTTTTTGCTTTTTCCTGCTCCTCTTAGCATGATAAAGAAGATTCAAAGAGAGTGAGATGCCAGCTACTTTCATTCAGTCAGTAGCTTCAATCATTTCTGGACGTTTTTCAATGGTAAAAATCAATGAATATTGTAAATGCACAAACAGTAATTTCTCCACATTGCAAGGTGCAATTCTGAAATTTTTTGCTTTTTCCTGCTCCTCTTAGCATGATAAAGAAGATTCAAAGAGAGTGAGATGCCAGCTCCTTTCATTCAGTCAGTAGCTTCAATCATTTCTGGATGTTTTTCAATGGCAAAAATCAATGAATATTGTAAATGCACAAACTGTAATTTCTCCGCATTGCAAGGTGCAATTCTGAAATTTTTTGCTTTTTCCTGCTCCTCTTAGCATGATAAAGAAGATTCAAAGAGAGTGAGATGCCAGCTCCTTTCATTCAGTCAGTAGCTTCAATCATTTCTGGACGTTTTTCAATGGCAAAAACCAATGAATATTGTAAATGCACAAAACAGTAATTTCTCCGCATTGCAAGGTGCAATTCTGAAATTTTTTGCTTTTTCCTGCTCCTCTTAGCATGATAAAGAAGATTCAAAGAGAGTGAGATGCCAGCTCCTTTCATTCAGTCAGTACCTTCAATCATTTCTGGACGTTTTTCAATGGCAAAAATCAATGAATATTGTAAATGCACAAACAGTAATTTCTCCGCATTGCAAGGTGCAATTCTGAAATTTTTTGCTTTTTCCTGCTCCTCTTAGCATGATAAAGAAGATTCAAAGAGAGTGAGATGCCAGCTCCTTTCATTCAGTCAGTAGCTTCAATCATTTCTGGATGTTTTTCAATGGCAAAAATCAATGAATATTGTAAATGCACAAACAGTAATTTCTCCGCATTGCAAGGTGCAATTCTGAAATTTTTTGCTTTTTCCTGCTCCTCTTAGCATGATAAACAAGATTCAAAGAGAGTGTGATGTCAGCTCCTTTCATTCAGTCAGTAGCTTCAAACATTTCTGGTATATGAATAACATGATGTTTTTCAATGGCAAAAATCAATGAATATTGTAAATGCACAAACAGTAATTTCTCCGCATTGCAAGGTGCAATTCTGAAATTTTTTGCTTTTTCCTGCTCCTCTTAGCATGATAAAGAAGATTCAAAGAGAGTGAGATGCCAGCTCCTTTCATTCAGTCAGTAGCTTCAATCATTTCTGGATGTTTTTCAATGGCAAAAATCAATGAATATTGTAAATGCACAAACAGTAATTTCTCCGCATTGCAAGGTGCAATTCTGAAATTTTTTGCTTTTTCCTGCTCCTCTTAGCATGATAAAGAAGATTCAAAGAGAGTGAGATGCCAGCTCCTTTCATTCAGTCAGTAGCTTCAAACATTTCTGGTATATGAATAACATGATGTTTTTCAATGGCAAAAATCAATGAATATTGTAAATGCACAAACAGTAATTTCTCCGCATTGCAAGGTGCAAGTCTGAAATTTTTTGCTTTTTCCTGCTCCTCTTAGCATGATAAAGAAGATTCAAAGAGAGTGAGATGCCAGCTACTTTCATTCAGTCAGTAGCTTCAATCATTTCTGGACGTTTTTCAATGGTAAAAATCAATGAATATTGTAAATGCACAAACAGTAATTTCTCCGCATTGCAAGGTGCAATTCTGAAATTTTTTGCTTTTTCCTGCTAATCCTAGCATGATAAAGAAGATTCAAAGAGAGTGAGATGCCAGCTCCTTTCATTCAGTCAGTAGCTTCAAACATTTCTGGTATATGAAAAACGTTTTTCAATGGCAAAAATCAATGAATATTGTAAATGCACAAACAGTAATATCTCCACATTGCACGGTGCAATTCTGAAATTTTTAGCTTTTTCCTGTTAATCCTAGCATGATAAAGAAGATTCAAAGAGAGTGAGATGCCAGCTCCTTTCATTCAGTCAGTAGCTTCAAACATTTCTGGTATATGAAAAACATGTTTTTCAATGGCAAAAATCAATGAATATTGTAAATGCACAAACAGTAATATCTCCACATTGCAAGGTGCAATTCTGAAATTTTTTGCTTTTTCCTGCTAATCCTAGCATGATAAAGAAGATTCAAAGAGAGTGAGATGCCAGCTCCTTTCATTCAGTCAGTAGCTTCAAACATTTCTGGTATATGAAAAACATGTTTTTCAATGGCAAAAATCAATGAATATTGTAAATGCACAAACAGTAATATCTCCACATTGCAAGGTGCAATTCTGAAATTTTTTGCTTTTTCCTGTTAATCCTAGCATGATAAAGAAGATTCAAAGAGAGTGAGATGCCAGCTCCTTTCATTCAGTCAGTAGCTTCAAACATTTCTGGTATATGAAAAACATGTTTTTCAATGGCAAAAATCAATGAATATTGTAAATGCACAAACAGTAATATCTCCACATTGCAAGGTGCAATTCTGAAATTTTTTGCTTTTTCCTGCTAATCCTAGCATGATAAAGAAGATTCAAAGAGAGTGAGATGCCAGCTCCTTTCATTCAGTCAGTAGCTTCAAACATTTCTGGTATATGAAAAACATGTTTTTCAATGGCAAAAATCAATGAATATTGTAAATGCACAAACAGTAATATCTCCACATTGCACGGTGCAATTCTGAAATTTTTAGCTTTTTCCTGTTAATCCTAGCATGATAAAGAAGATTCAAAGAGAGTGAGATGCCAGCTCCTTTCATTCAGTCAGTAGCTTCAAACATTTCTGGTATATGAAAAACATGTTTTTCAATGGCAAAAATCAATGAATATTGTAAATGCACAAACAGTAATATCTCCACATTGCAAGGTGCAATTCTGAATTTTTTTGCTTTTTCCTGCTAATCCTAGCATGATAAAGAAGATTCAAAGAGAGTGAGATGCCAGCTCCTTTCATTCAGTCAGTAGCTTCAAACATTTCTGGTATATGAAAAACATGTTTTTCAATGGCAAAAATCAATGAATATTGTAAATTCACAAACAGTAATATCTCAACATTGCACGGTGCAATTCTGAAATTTTTAGCTTTTTCCTGTTAATCCTAGCATGATAAAGAAGATTCAAAGAGAGTGAGATGCCAGCTCCTTTCATTCAGTCAGTAGCTTCAAACATTTCTGGTATATGAAAAACATGTTTTTCAATGGCAAAAATCAATGAATATTGTAAATGCACAAACAGTAATATCTCCACATTGCAAGGTGCAATTCTGAAATTTTTTGCTTTTTCCTGTTAATCCTAGCATGATAAAGAAGATTCAAAGAGAGTGAGATGCCAGCTCCTTTCATTCAGTCAGTAGCTTCAAACATTTCTGGTATATGAAAAACATGTTTTTCAATGGCAAAAATCAATGAATATTGTAAATGCACAAACAGTAATATCTCCACATTGCAAGGTGCAATTCTGAAATTTTTTGCTTTTTCCTGCTAATCCTAGCATGATAAAGAAGATTCAAAGAGAGTGAGATGCCAGCTCCTTTCATTCAGTCAGTAGCTTCAAACATTTCTGGTATATGAAAAACATGTTTTTCAATGGCAAAAATCAATGAATATTGTAAATGCACAAACAGTAATATCTCCACATTGCACGGTGCAATTCTGAAATTTTTAGCTTTTTCCTGTTAATCCTAGCATGATAAAGAAGATTCAAAGAGAGTGAGATGCCAGCTCCTTTCATTCAGTCAGTAGCTTCAAACATTTCTGGTATATGAAAAACATGTTTTTCAATGGCAAAAATCAATGAATATTGTAAATGCACAAACAGTAATATCTCCACATTGCAAGGTGCAATTCTGAAATTTTTTGCTTTTTCCTGCTAATCCTAGCATGATAAAGAAGATTCAAAGAGAGTGAGATGCCAGCTCCTTTCATTCAGTCAGTAGCTTCAAACATTTCTGGTATATGAAAAACATGTTTTTCAATGGCAAAAATCAATGAATATTGTAAATGCACAAACAGTAATATCTCCACATTGCAAGGTGCAATTCTGAAATTTTTTGCTTTTTCCTGTTAATCCTAGCATGATAAAGAAGATTCAAAGAGAGTGAGATGCCAGCTCCTTTCATTCAGTCAGTAGCTTCAAACATTTCTGGTATATGAAAAACATGTTTTTCAATGGCAAAAATCAATGAATATTGTAAATGCACAAACAGTAATATCTCCACATTGCAAGGTGCAATTCTGAAATTTTTTGCTTTTTCCTGCTAATCCTAGCATGATAAAGAAGATTCAAAGAGAGTGAGATGCCAGCTCCTTTCATTCAGTCAGTAGCTTCAAACATTTCTGGTATATGAAAAACATGTTTTTCAATGGCAAAAATCAATGAATATTGTAAATGCACAAACAGTAATTTCTCCGCATTGCAAGGTGCAATTCTGAAATTTTTTGCTTTTTCCTGCTCCTCTTAGCATGATAAAGAAGATTCAAAGAGAGTGAGATGTCAGCTCCTTTCATTCAGTCAGTAGCTTCAAGCATTTCTGGTATATGAATAACATGATGTTTTTCAATGGCAAAAATCAATGAATATTGTAAATGCACAAACAGTAATTTCTCCGCATTGCAAGGTGCAATTCTGAAATTTTTTGCTTTTTCCTGCTCCTCTTAGCATGATAAAGAAGATTCAAAGAGAGTGAGATGCCAGCTCCTTTCATTCAGTCAGTAGCTTCAATCATTTCTGGATGTTTTTCAATGGCAAAAATCAATGAATATTGTAAATGCACAAACAGTAATTTCTCCGCATTGCAAGGTGCAATTCTGAAATTTTTTGCTTTTTCCTGCTCCTCTTAGCATGATAAAGAAGATTCAAAGAGAGTGAGATGCCAGCTCTTTTCGTTCAGTCAGTAGCTTCAATCATTTCTGGACGTTTTTCAATGGCAAAAATCATTGAATATTATAAATGCACAAACAGTAATTTCTCCGCATTGCAAGGTGCAATTCTGAAATTTTTTACTTTTTCCTGCTCCTCTTAGCATGATAAAGAAGATTCAAAGAGAGTGAGATGCCAGCTCCTTTCATTCAGTCAGTAGCTTCAATCATTTCTGGTATATGAATAAGATGATGTTTTTCAATGGCAAAAATCAATGAATATTGTAAATGCACAAACAGTAATTTCTCCGCATTGCAAGGTGCAATTCTGAAATTTTTTGCTTTTTCCTGCTCCTCTTAGCATGATAAAGAAGATTCAAAGAGAGTGAGATGCCAGCTCCTTTCATTCAGTCAGTAGCTTCAAACATTTCTGGTATATGAATAACATGATGTTTTTCAATGGCAAAAATCAATGAATATTGTAAATGCACAAACAGTAATTTCTCCGCATTGCAAGGTGCAAGTCTGAAATTTTTTGCTTTTTCCTGCTCCTCTTAGCATGATAAAGAAGATTCAAAGAGAGTGAGATGCCAGCTACTTTCATTCAGTCAGTAGCTTCAATCATTTCTGGACGTTTTTCAATGGTAAAAATCAATGAATATTGTAAATGCACAAACAGTAATTTCTCCACATTGCAAGGTGCAATTCTGAAATTTTTTGCTTTTTCCTGCTCCTCTTAGCATGATAAAGAAGATTCAAAGAGAGTGAGATGCCAGCTCCTTTCATTCAGTCAGTAGCTTCAAACATTTCTGGTATATGAATAACATGATGTTTTTCAATGGCAAAAATCAATGAATATTGTAAATGCACAAACAGTAATTTCTCCGCATTGCAAGGTGCAATTCTGAAATTTTTTGCTTTTTCCTGCTCCTCTTAGCATGATAAAGAAGATTCAAAGAGAGTGAGATGCCAGCTCCTTTCATTCAGTCAGTAGCTTCAAACATTTCTGGTATATGAATAACATGATGTTTTTCAATGGCAAAAATCAATGAATATTGTAAATGCACAAACAGTAATTTCTCCGCATTGCAAGGTGCAAGTCTGAAATTTTTTGCTTTTTCCTGCTCCTCTTAGCATGATAAAGAAGATTCAAAGAGAGTGAGATGCCAGCTACTTTCATTCAGTCAGTAGCTTCAATCATTTCTGGACGTTTTTCAATGGTAAAAATCAATGAATATTGTAAATGCACAAACAGTAATTTCTCCACATTGCAAGGTGCAATTCTGAAATTTTTTGCTTTTTCCTGCTCCTCTTAGCATGATAAAGAAGATTCAAAGAGAGTGAGATGCCAGCTCCTTTCATTCAGTCAGTAGCTTCAATCATTTCTGGATGTTTTTCAATGGCAAAAATCAATGAATATTGTAAATGCACAAACTGTAATTTCTCCGCATTGCAAGGTGCAATTCTGAAATTTTTTGCTTTTTCCTGCTCCTCTTAGCATGATAAAGAAGATTCAAAGAGAGTGAGATGCCAGCTCCTTTCATTCAGTCAGTAGCTTCAATCATTTCTGGACGTTTTTCAATGGCAAAAACCAATGAATATTGTAAATGCACAAAACAGTAATTTCTCCGCATTGCAACGTGCAATTCTGAAATTTTTTGCTTTTTCCTGCTCCTCTTAGCATGATAAAGAAGATTCAAAGAGAGTGAGATGCCAGCTCCTTTCATTCAGTCAGTACCTTCAATCATTTCTGGACGTTTTTCAATGGCAAAAATCAATGAATATTGTAAATGCACAAACAGTAATTTCTCCGCATTGCAAGGTGCAATTCTGAAATTTTTAGCTTTTTCCTGTTAATCCTAGCATGATAAAGAAGATTCAAAGAGAGTGAGATGCCAGCTCCTTTCATTCAGTCAGTAGCTTCAAACATTTCTGGTATATGAAAAACATGTTTTTCAATGGCAAAAATCAATGAATATTGTAAATGCACAAACAGTAATATCTCCACATTGCAAGGTGCAATTCTGAAATTTTTTGCTTTTTCCTGTTAATCCTAGCATGATAAAGAAGATTCAAAGAGAGTGAGATGCCAGCTCCTTTCATTCAGTCAGTAGCTTCAAACATTTCTGGTATATGAAAAACATGTTTTTCAATGGCAAAAATCAATGAATATTGTAAATGCACAAACAGTAATATCTCCACATTGCAAGGTGCAATTCTGAAATTTTTTGCTTTTTCCTGCTAATCCTAGCATGATAAAGATTCAAAGAGAGTGAGATGCCAGCTCCTTTCATTCAGTCAGTAGCTTCAAACATTTCTGGTATATGAAAAACATGTTTTTCAATGGCAAAAATCAATGAATATTGTAAATGCACAAACAGTAATATCTCCACATTGCACGGTGCAATTCTGAAATTTTTAGCTTTTTCCTGTTAATCCTAGCATGATAAAGAAGATTCAAAGAGAGTGAGATGCCAGCTCCTTTCATTCAGTCAGTAGCTTCAAACATTTCTGGTATATGAAAAACATGTTTTTCAATGGCAAAAATCAATGAATATTGTAAATGCACAAACAGTAATATCTCCACATTGCAAGGTGCAATTCTGAAATTTTTTGCTTTTTCCTGCTAATCCTAGCATGATAAAGAAGATTCAAAGAGAGTGAGATGCCAGCTCCTTTCATTCAGTCAGTAGCTTCAAACATTTCTGGTATATGAAAAACATGTTTTTCAATGGCAAAAATCAATGAATATTGTAAATGCACAAACAGTAATATCTCCACATTGCAAGGTGCAATTCTGAAATTTTTTGCTTTTTCCTGTTAATCCTAGCATGATAAAGAAGATTCAAAGAGAGTGAGATGCCAGCTCCTTTCATTCAGTCAGTAGCTTCAAACATTTCTGGTATATGAAAAACATGTTTTTCAATGGCAAAAATCAATGAATATTGTAAATGCACAAACAGTAATATCTCCACATTGCAAGGTGCAATTCTGAAATTTTTTGCTTTTTCCTGCTAATCCTAGCATGATAAAGAAGATTCAAAGAGAGTGAGATGCCAGCTACTTTCATTCAGTCAGTAGCTTCAATCATTTCTGGACGTTTTTCAATGGTAAAAATCAATGAATATTGTAAATGCACAAACAGTAATTTCTCCACATTGCAAGGTGCAATTCTGAAATTTTTTGCTTTTTCCTGCTCCTCTTAGCATGATAAAGAAGATTCAAAGAGAGTGAGATGCCAGCTCCTTTCATTCAGTCAGTAGCTTCAAACATTTCTGGTATATGAATAACATGATGTTTTTCAATGGCAAAAATCAATGAATATTGTAAATGCACAAACAGTAATTTCTCCGCATTGCAAGGTGCAATTCTGAAATTTTTTGCTTTTTCCTGCTCCTCTTAGCATGATAAATAAGATTCAAAGAGAGTGAGATGCCAGCTCCTTTCATTCAGTCAGTAGCTTCAAACATTTCTGGTATATGAATAACATGATGTTTTTCAATGGCAAAAATCAATGAATATTGTAAATGCACAAACAGTAATTTCTCCGCATTGCAAGGTGCAAGTCTGAAATTTTTTGCTTTTTCCTGCTCCTCTTAGCATGATAAAGAAGATTCAAAGAGAGTGAGATGCCAGCTACTTTCATTCAGTCAGTAGCTTCAATCATTTCTGGACGTTTTTCAATGGTAAAAATCAATGAATATTGTAAATGCACAAACAGTAATTTCTCCACATTGCAAGGTGCAATTCTGAAATTTTTTGCTTTTTCCTGCTCCTCTTAGCATGATAAAGAAGATTCAAAGAGAGTGAGATGCCAGCTCCTTTCATTCAGTCAGTAGCTTCAATCATTTCTGGATGTTTTTCAATGGCAAAAATCAATGAATATTGTAAATGCACAAACTGTAATTTCTCCGCATTGCAAGGTGCAATTCTGAAATTTTTTGCTTTTTCCTGCTCCTCTTAGCATGATAAAGAAGATTCAAAGAGAGTGAGATGCCAGCTCCTTTCATTCAGTCAGTAGCTTCAATCATTTCTGGACGTTTTTCAATGGCAAAAACCAATGAATATTGTAAATGCACAAAACAGTAATTTCTCCGCATTGCAAGGTGCAATTCTGAAATTTTTTGCTTTTTCCTGCTCCTCTTAGCATGATAAAGAAGATTCAAAGAGAGTGAGATGCCAGCTCCTTTCATTCAGTCAGTACCTTCAATCATTTCTGGACGTTTTTCAATGGCAAAAATCAATGAATATTGTAAATGCACAAACAGTAATTTCTCCGCATTGCAAGGTGCAATTCTGAAATTTTTAGCTTTTTCCTGTTAATCCTAGCATGATAAAGAAGATTCAAAGAGAGTGAGATGCCAGCTCCTTTCATTCAGTCAGTAGCTTCAAACATTTCTGGTATATGAAAAACATGTTTTTCAATGGCAAAAATCAATGAATATTGTAAATGCACAAACAGTAATATCTCCACATTGCAAGGTGCAATTCTGAAATTTTTTGCTTTTTCCTGTTAATCCTAGCATGATAAAGAAGATTCAAAGAGAGTGAGATGCCAGCTCCTTTCATTCAGTCAGTAGCTTCAAACATTTCTGGTATATGAAAAACATATTTTTCAATGGCAAAAATCAATGAATATTGTAAATGCACAAACAGTAATATCTCCACATTGCAAGGTGCAATTCTGAAATTTTTTGCTTTTTCCTGCTAATCCTAGCATGATAAAGAAGATTCAAAGAGAGTGAGATGCCAGCTCCTTTCATTCAGTCAGTAGCTTCAAACATTTCTGGTATATGAAAAACATGTTTTTCAATGGCAAAAATCAATGAATATTGTAAATGCACAAACAGTAATATCTCCACATTGCACGGTGCAATTCTGAAATTTTTAGCTTTTTCCTGTTAATCCTAGCATGATAAAGAAGATTCAAAGAGAGTGAGATGCCAGCTCCTTTCATTCAGTCAGTAGCTTCAAACATTTCTGGTATATGAAAAACATGTTTTTCAATGGCAAAAATCAATGAATATTGTAAATGCACAAACAGTAATATCTCCACATTGCAAGGTGCAATTCTGAAATTTTTTGCTTTTTCCTGCTAATCCTAGCATGATAAAGATTCAAAGAGAGTGAGATGCCAGCTCCTTTCATTCAGTCAGTAGCTTCAAACATTTCTGGTATATGAAAAACATGTTTTTCAATGGCAAAAATCAATGAATATTGTAAATGCACAAACAGTAATATCTCCACATTGCACGGTGCAATTCTGAAATTTTTAGCTTTTTCCTGTTAATCCTAGCATGATAAAGAAGATTCAAAGAGAGTGAGATGCCAGCTCCTTTCATTCAGTCAGTAGCTTCAAACATTTCTGGTATATGAAAAACATGTTTTTCAATGGCAAAAATCAATGAATATTGTAAATGCACAAACAGTAATATCTCCACATTGCAAGGTGCAATTCTGAAATTTTTTGCTTTTTCCTGCTAATCCTAGCATGATAAAGAAGATTCAAAGAGAGTGAGATGCCAGCTCCTTTCATTCAGTCAGTAGCTTCAAACATTTCTGGTATATGAAAAACATGTTTTTCAATGGCAAAAATCAATGAATATTGTAAATGCACAAACAGTAATATCTCCACATTGCAAGGTGCAATTCTGAAATTTTTTGCTTTTTCCTGTTAATCCTAGCATGATAAAGAAGATTCAAAGAGAGTGAGATGCCAGCTCCTTTCATTCAGTCAGTAGCTTCAAACATTTC
This sequence comes from Phyllobates terribilis, assembly GCF_046119375.1. Lineage (NCBI taxonomy): Eukaryota > Metazoa > Chordata > Amphibia > Anura > Dendrobatidae > Phyllobates > Phyllobates terribilis. The sequence continues at coordinate 95,572 of NW_027365129.1, read as the reverse complement.
TGGTATATGAAAAACATGTTTTTCAATGGCAAAAATCAATGAATATTGTAAATGCACAAACAGTAATATCTCCACATTGCAAGGTGCAATTCTGAAATTTTTTGCTTTTTCCTGCTAATCCTAGCATGATAAAGAAGATTCAAAGAGAGTGAGATGCCAGCTCCTTTCATTCAGTCAGTAGCTTCAAACATTTCTGGTATATGAAAAACATGTTTTTCAATGGCAAAAATCAATGAATATTGTAAATGCACAAACAGTAATATCTCCACATTGCACGGTGCAATTCTGAAATTTTTAGCTTTTTCCTGTTAATCCTAGCATGATAAAGAAGATTCAAAGAGAGTGAGATGCCAGCTCCTTTCATTCAGACAGTAGCTTCAAACATTTCTGGTATATGAAAAACATGTTTTTCAATGGCAAAAATCAATGAATATTGTAAATGCACAAACAGTAATATCTCCACATTGCAAGGTGCAATTCTGAAATTTTTTGCTTTTTCCTGCTAATCCTAGCATGATAAAGAAGATTCAAAGAGAGTGAGATGCCAGCTCCTTTCATTCAGTCAGTAGCTTCAAACATTTCTGGTATATGAAAAACATGTTTTTCAATGGCAAAAATCAATGAATATTGTAAATGCACAAACAGTAATATCTCAACATTGCACGGTGCAATTCTGAAATTTTTAGCTTTTTCCTGTTAATCCTAGCATGATAAAGAAGATTCAAAGAGAGTGAGATGCCAGCTCCTTTCATTCAGTCAGTAGCTTCAAACATTTCTGGTATATGAAAAACATGTTTTTCAATGGCAAAAATCAATGAATATTGTAAATGCACAAACAGTAATATCTCCACATTGCAAGGTGCAATTCTGAAATTTTTTGCTTTTTCCTGTTAATCCTAGCATGATAAAGAAGATTCAAAGAGAGTGAGATGCCAGCTCCTTTCATTCAGTCAGTAGCTTCAAACATTTCTGGTATATGAAAAACATATTTTTCAATGGCAAAAATCAATGAATATTGTAAATGCACAAACAGTAATATCTCCACATTGCAAGGTGCAATTCTGAAATTTTTTGCTTTTTCCTGCTAATCCTAGCATGATAAAGAAGATTCAAAGAGAGTGAGATGCCAGCTCCTTTCATTCAGTCAGTAGCTTCAAACATTTCTGGTATATGAAAAACATGTTTTTCAATGGCAAAAATCAATGAATATTGTAAATGCACAAACAGTAATATCTCCACATTGCACGGTGCAATTCTGAAATTTTTAGCTTTTTCCTGTTAATCCTAGCATGATAAAGAAGATTCAAAGAGAGTGAGATGCCAGCTCCTTTCATTCAGTCAGTAGCTTCAAACATTTCTGGTATGAGATGCCAGCTCCTTTCGTTCAGTCAGTAGCTTCAATCATTTCTGGACGTTTTTCAATGGCAAAAATCATTGAATATTATAAATGCACAAACAGTAATTTCTCCACATTGCAAGGTGCAATTCTGAAATTTTTTGCTTTTTCCCGCTCCTCTTAGCATGATAAAGAAGATTCAAAGAGAGTGAGGTGCCAGCTCCTTTCATTCAGTCAGTAGCTTCAAACATTTCTGGTATATGAATAACATGTTTTTCAATGGCAAAAATCAATGAATAGTGTAAATGCACAAACAGTAATTTCTCCGCATTGCAAGCTGCAATTCTGAAATTTTTTGCTTTTTCCTGCTCCTCTTAGCATGATAAAGAAGATTCAAAGAGAGTGAGATGCCAGCTCCTTTCATTCAGTCAGTAGCTTCAATCATTTCTGGATGTTTTTCAATGGCAAAAATCAATGAATATTGTAAATGCACAAACAGTAATTTCTCCGCATTGCAAGGTGCAATTCTGAAATTTTTTGCTTTTTCCTGCTCCTCTTAGCATGATAAAGAAGATTCAAAGAGAGTGAGATGCCAGCTCCTTTCGTTCAGTCAGTAGCTTCAATCATTTCTGGACGTTTTTCAATGGCAAAAATCATTGAATATTATAAATGCACAAACAGTAATTTCTCCGCATTGCAAGGTGCAATTCTGAAATTTTTTGCTTTTTCCTGTTAATCCTAGCATGATAAAGAAGATTCAAAGAGAGTGAGATGCCAGCTCCTTTCATTCAGTCAGTAGCTTCAAACATTTCTGGTATATGAAAAACATGTTTTTCAATGGCAAAAATCAATGAATATTGTAAATGCACAAACAGTAATATCTCCACATTGCACGGTGCAATTCTGAAATTTTTAGCTTTTTCCTGTTAATCCTAGCATGATAAAGAAGATTCAAAGAGAGTGAGATGCCAGCTCCTTTCATTCAGTCAGTAGCTTCAAACATTTCTGGTATATGAAAAACATGTTTTTCAATGGCAAAAATCAATGAATATTGTAAATGCACAAACAGTAAAATCTCCACATTGCAAGGTGCAATTCTGAAATTTTTTGCTTTTTCCTGTTAATCCTAGCATGATAAAGAAGATTCAAAGAGAGTGAGATGCCAGCTCCTTTCATTCAGTCAGTAGCTTCAAACATTTCTGGTATATGAAAAACATGTTTTTCAATGGCAAAAATCAATGAATATTGTAAATGCACAAACAGTAATATCTCCACATTGCACGGTGCAATTCTGAAATTTTTAGCTTTTTCCTGTTAATCCTAGCATGATAAAGAAGATTCAAAGAGAGTGAGATGCCAGCTCCTTTCATTCAGTCAGTAGCTTCAAACATTTCTGGTATATGAAAAACATGTTTTTCAATGGCAAAAATCAATGAATATTGTAAATGCACAAACAGTAATATCTCCACATTGCAAGGTGCAATTCTGAAATTTTTTGCTTTTTCCTGCTAATCCTAGCATGATAAAGAAGATTCAAAGAGAGTGAGATGCCAGCTCCTTTCATTCAGTCAGTAGCTTCAAACATTTCTGGTATATGAAAAACATGTTTTTCAATGGCAAAAATCAATGAATATTGTAAATGCACAAACAGTAATATCTCCACATTGCACGGTGCAATTCTGAAATTTTTAGCTTTTTCCTGTTAATCCTAGCATGATAAAGAAGATTCAAAGAGAGTGAGATGCCAGCTCCTTTCATTCAGTCAGTAGCTTCAAACATTTCTGGTATATGAAAAACATGTTTTTCAATGGCAAAAATCAATGAATATTGTAAATGCACAAACAGTAATATCTCCACATTGCAAGGTGCAATTCTGAAATTTTTTGCTTTTTCCTGTTAATCCTAGCATTGATAAAGAAGATTCAAAGAGAGTGAGATGCCAGCTCCTTTCATTCAGTCAGTAGCTTCAAACATTTCTGTTATATGAAAAACATGTTTTTCAATGGCAAAAATCAATGAATATTGTAAATGCACAAACAGTAATATCTCCACATTGCAAGGTGCAATTCTGAAATTTTTTGCTTTTTCCTGCTAATCCTAGCATGATAAAGAAGATTCAAAGAGAGTGAGATGCCAGCTCCTTTCATTCAGTCAGTAGCTTCAAACATTTCTGGTATATGAAAAACATGTTTTTCAATGGCAAAAATCAATGAATATTGTAAATGCACAAACAGTAATATCTCCACATTGCACGGTGCAATTCTGAAATTTTTAGCTTTTTCCTGTTAATCCTAGCATGATAAAGAAGATTCAAAGAGAGTGAGATGCCAGCTCCTTTCATTCAGTCAGTAGCTTCAAACATTTCTGGTATATGAAAAACATGTTTTTCAATGGCAAAAATCAATGAATATTGTAAATGCACAAACAGTAATATCTCCACATTGCAAGGTGCAATTCTGAAATTTTTTGCTTTTTCCTGCTAATCCTAGCATGATAAAGAAGATTCAAAGAGAGTGAGATGCCAGCTCCTTTCATTCAGTCAGTAGCTTCAAACATTTCTGGTATATGAAAAACATGTTTTTCAATGGCAAAAATCAATGAATATTGTAAATGCACAAACAGTAATATCTCCACATTGCAAGGTGCAATTCTGAAATTTTTTGCTTTTTCCTGTTAATCCTAGCATGATAAAGAAGATTCAAAGAGAGTGAGATGCCAGCTCCTTTCATTCAGTCAGTAGCTTCAAACATTTCTGGTATATGAAAAACATGTTTTTCAATGGCAAAAATCAATGAATATTGTAAATGCACAAACAGTAATATCTCCACATTGCAAGGTGCAATTCTGAAATTTTTTGCTTTTTCCTGCTAATCCTAGCATGATAAAGAAGATTCAAAGAGAGTGAGATGCCAGCTCCTTTCATTCAGTCAGTAGCTTCAAACATTTCTGGTATATGAAAAACATGTTTTTCAATGGCAAAAATCAATGAATATTGTAAATGCACAAACAGTAATATCTCCACATTGCACGGTGCAATTCTGAAATTTTTAGCTTTTTCCTGTTAATCCTAGCATGATAAAGAAGATTCAAAGAGAGTGAGATGCCAGCTCCTTTCATTCAGTCAGTAGCTTCAAACATTTCTGGTATATGAAAAACATGTTTTTCAATGGCAAAAATCAATGAATATTGTAAATGCACAAACAGTAATATCTCCACATTGCAAGGTGCAATTCTGAATTTTTTTGCTTTTTCCTGCTAATCCTAGCATGATAAAGAAGATTCAAAGAGAGTGAGATGCCAGCTCCTTTCATTCAGTCAGTAGCTTCAAACATTTCTGGTATATGAAAAACATGTTTTTCAATGGCAAAAATCAATGAATATTGTAAATTCACAAACAGTAATATCTCAACATTGCACGGTGCAATTCTGAAATTTTTAGCTTTTTCCTGTTAATCCTAGCATGATAAAGAAGATTCAAAGAGAGTGAGATGCCAGCTCCTTTCATTCAGTCAGTAGCTTCAAACATTTCTGGTATATGAAAAACATGTTTTTCAATGGCAAAAATCAATGAATATTGTAAATGCACAAACAGTAATATCTCCACATTGCAAGGTGCAATTCTGAAATTTTTTGCTTTTTCCTGTTAATCCTAGCATGATAAAGAAGATTCAAAGAGAGTGAGATGCCAGCTCCTTTCATTCAGTCAGTAGCTTCAAACATTTCTGGTATATGAAAAACATGTTTTTCAATGGCAAAAATCAATGAATATTGTAAATGCACAAACAGTAATATCTCCACATTGCAAGGTGCAATTCTGAAATTTTTTGCTTTTTCCTGCTAATCCTAGCATGATAAAGAAGATTCAAAGAGAGTGAGATGCCAGCTCCTTTCATTCAGTCAGTAGCTTCAAACATTTCTGGTATATGAAAAACATGTTTTTCAATGGCAAAAATCAATGAATATTGTAAATGCACAAACAGTAATATCTCCACATTGCACGGTGCAATTCTGAAATTTTTAGCTTTTTCCTGTTAATCCTAGCATGATAAAGAAGATTCAAAGAGAGTGAGATGCCAGCTCCTTTCATTCAGTCAGTAGCTTCAAACATTTCTGGTATATGAAAAACATGTTTTTCAATGGCAAAAATCAATGAATATTGTAAATGCACAAACAGTAATATCTCCACATTGCAAGGTGCAATTCTGAAATTTTTTGCTTTTTCCTGCTAATCCTAGCATGATAAAGAAGATTCAAAGAGAGTGAGATGCCAGCTCCTTTCATTCAGTCAGTAGCTTCAAACATTTCTGGTATATGAAAAACATGTTTTTCAATGGCAAAAATCAATGAATATTGTAAATGCACAAACAGTAATATCTCCACATTGCAAGGTGCAATTCTGAAATTTTTTGCTTTTTCCTGTTAATCCTAGCATGATAAAGAAGATTCAAAGAGAGTGAGATGCCAGCTCCTTTCATTCAGTCAGTAGCTTCAAACATTTCTGGTATATGAAAAACATGTTTTTCAATGGCAAAAATCAATGAATATTGTAAATGCACAAACAGTAATATCTCCACATTGCAAGGTGCAATTCTGAAATTTTTTGCTTTTTCCTGCTAATCCTAGCATGATAAAGAAGATTCAAAGAGAGTGAGATGCCAGCTCCTTTCATTCAGTCAGTAGCTTCAAACATTTCTGGTATATGAAAAACATGTTTTTCAATGGCAAAAATCAATGAATATTGTAAATGCACAAACAGTAATTTCTCCGCATTGCAAGGTGCAATTCTGAAATTTTTTGCTTTTTCCTGCTCCTCTTAGCATGATAAAGAAGATTCAAAGAGAGTGAGATGTCAGCTCCTTTCATTCAGTCAGTAGCTTCAAGCATTTCTGGTATATGAATAACATGATGTTTTTCAATGGCAAAAATCAATGAATATTGTAAATGCACAAACAGTAATTTCTCCGCATTGCAAGGTGCAATTCTGAAATTTTTTGCTTTTTCCTGCTCCTCTTAGCATGATAAAGAAGATTCAAAGAGAGTGAGATGCCAGCTCCTTTCATTCAGTCAGTAGCTTCAATCATTTCTGGATGTTTTTCAATGGCAAAAATCAATGAATATTGTAAATGCACAAACAGTAATTTCTCCGCATTGCAAGGTGCAATTCTGAAATTTTTTGCTTTTTCCTGCTCCTCTTAGCATGATAAAGAAGATTCAAAGAGAGTGAGATGCCAGCTCCTTTCGTTCAGTCAGTAGCTTCAATCATTTCTGGACGTTTTTCAATGGCAAAAATCATTGAATATTATAAATGCACAAACAGTAATTTCTCCGCATTGCAAGGTGCAATTCTGAAATTTTTTACTTTTTCCTGCTCCTCTTAGCATGATAAAGAAGATTCAAAGAGAGTGAGATGCCAGCTCCTTTCATTCAGTCAGTAGCTTCAATCATTTCTGGTATATGAATAACATGATGTTTTTCAATGGCAAAAATCAATGAATATTGTAAATGCACAAACAGTAATTTCTCCGCATTGCAAGGTGCAATTCTGAAATTTTTTGCTTTTTCCTGCTCCTCTTAGCATGATAAAGAAGATTCAAAGAGAGTGAGATGCCAGCTCCTTTCATTCAGTCAGTAGCTTCAAACATTTCTGGTATATGAATAACATGATGTTTTTCAATGGCAAAAATCAATGAATATTGTAAATGCACAAACAGTAATTTCTCCGCATTGCAAGGTGCAAGTCTGAAATTTTTTGCTTTTTCCTGCTCCTCTTAGCATGATAAAGAAGATTCAAAGAGAGTGAGATGCCAGCTACTTTCATTCAGTCAGTAGCTTCAATCATTTCTGGACGTTTTTCAATGGTAAAAATCAATGAATATTGTAAATGCACAAACAGTAATTTCTCCACATTGCAAGGTGCAATTCTGAAATTTTTTGCTTTTTCCTGCTCCTCTTAGCATGATAAAGAAGATTCAAAGAGAGTGAGATGCCAGCTCCTTTCATTCAGTCAGTAGCTTCAAACATTTCTGGTATATGAATAACATGATGTTTTTCAATGGCAAAAATCAATGAATATTGTAAATGCACAAACAGTAATTTCTCCGCATTGCAAGGTGCAATTCTGAAATTTTTTGCTTTTTCCTGCTCCTCTTAGCATGATAAAGAAGATTCAAAGAGAGTGAGATGCCAGCTCCTTTCATTCAGTCAGTAGCTTCAAACATTTCTGGTATATGAATAACATGATGTTTTTCAATGGCAAAAATCAATGAATATTGTAAATGCACAAACAGTAATTTCTCCGCATTGCAAGGTGCAAGTCTGAAATTTTTTGCTTTTTCCTGCTCCTCTTAGCATGATAAAGAAGATTCAAAGAGAGTGAGATGCCAGCTACTTTCATTCAGTCAGTAGCTTCAATCATTTCTGGACGTTTTTCAATGGTAAAAATCAATGAATATTGTAAATGCAGAAACAGTAATTTCTCCACATTGCAAGGTGCAATTCTGAAATTTTTTGCTTTTTCCTGCTCCTCTTAGCATGATAAAGAAGATTCAAAGAGAGTGAGATGCCAGCTCCTTTCATTCAGTCAGTAGCTTCAATCATTTCTGGACGTTTTTCAATGGCAAAAACCAATGAATATTGTAAATGCACAAAACAGTAATTTCTCCGCATTGCAAGGTGCAATTCTGAAATTTTTTGCTTTTTCCTGCTCCTCTTAGCATGATAAAGAAGATTCAAAGAGAGTGAGATGCCAGCTCCTTTCATTCAGTCAGTACCTTCAATCATTTCTGGACGTTTTTCAATGGCAAAAATCAATGAATATTGTAAATGCACAAACAGTAATTTCTCCGCATTGCAAGGTGCAATTCTGAAATTTTTTGCTTTTTCCTGCTCCTCTTAGCATGATAAAGAAGATTCAAAGAGAGTGAGATGCCAGCTCCTTTCATTCAGTCAGTAGCTTCAATCATTTCTGGATGTTTTTCAATGGCAAAAATCAATGAATATTGTAAATGCACAAACAGTAATTTCTCCGCATTGCAAGGTGCAATTCTGAAATTTTTTGCTTTTTCCTGCTCCTCTTAGCATGATAAACAAGATTCAAAGAGAGTGTGATGTCAGCTCCTTTCATTCAGTCAGTAGCTTCAAACATTTCTGGTATATGAATAACATGATGTTTTTCAATGGCAAAAATCAATGAATATTGTAAATGCACAAACAGTAATTTCTCCGCATTGCAAGGTGCAATTCTGAAATTTTTTGCTTTTTCCTGCTCCTCTTAGCATGATAAAGAAGATTCAAAGAGAGTGAGATGCCAGCTCCTTTCATTCAGTCAGTAGCTTCAATCATTTCTGGATGTTTTTCAATGGCAAAAATCAATGAATATTGTAAATGCACAAACAGTAATTTCTCCGCATTGCAAGGTGCAATTCTGAAATTTTTTGCTTTTTCCTGCTCCTCTTAGCATGATAAAGAAGATTCAAAGAGAGTGAGATGCCAGCTCCTTTCATTCAGTCAGTAGCTTCAAACATTTCTGGTATATGAAAAACATGTTTTTCAATGGCAAAAATCAATGAATATTGTAAATGCACAAACAGTAATATCTCCACATTGCAAGGTGCAATTCTGAAATTTTTTGCTTTTTCCTGTTAATCCTAGCATGATAAAGAAGATTCAAAGAGAGTGAGATGCCAGCTCCTTTCATTCAGTCAGTAGCTTCAAACATTTCTGGTATATGAAAAACATGTTTTTCAATGGCAAAAATCAATGAATATTGTAAATGCACAAACAGTAATATCTCCACATTGCAAGGTGCAATTCTGAAATTTTTTGCTTTTTCCTGCTAATCCTAGCATGATAAAGAAGATTCAAAGAGAGTGAGATGCCAGCTCCTTTCATTCAGTCAGTAGCTGCAAACATTTCTGGTATATGAAAAACATGTTTTTCAATGGCAAAAATCAATGAATATTGTAAATGCACAAACAGTAATTTCTCCGCATTGCAAGGTGCAATTCTGAAATTTTTTGCTTTTTCCTGCTCCTCTTAGCATGATAAAGAAGATTCAAAGAGAGTGAGATGTCAGCTCCTTTCATTCAGTCAGTAGCTTCAAGCATTTCTGGTATATGAATAACATGATGTTTTTCAATGGCAAAAATCAATGAATATTGTAAATGCACAAACAGTAATTTCTCCGCATTGCAAGGTGCAATTCTGAAATTTTTTGCTTTTTCCTGCTCCTCTTAGCATGATAAAGAAGATTCAAAGAGAGTGAGATGCCAGCTCCTTTCATTCAGTCAGTAGCTTCAATCATTTCTGGATGTTTTTCAATGGCAAAAATCAATGAATATTGTAAATGCACAAACAGTAATTTCTCCGCATTGCAAGGTGCAATTCTGAAATTTTTTGCTTTTTCCTGCTCCTCTTAGCATGATAAAGAAGATTCAAAGAGAGTGAGATGCCAGCTCCTTTCGTTCAGTCAGTAGCTTCAATCATTTCTGGACGTTTTTCAATGGCAAAAATCATTGAATATTATAAATGCACAAACAGTAATTTCTCCGCATTGCAAGGTGCAATTCTGAAATTTTTTACTTTTTCCTGCTCCTCTTAGCATGATAAAGAAGATTCAAAGAGAATGAGATGCCAGCTCCTTTCATTCAGTCAGTAGCTTCAATCATTTCTGGTATATGAATAACATGATGTTTTTCAATGGCAAAAATCAATGAATATTGTAAATGCACAAACAGTAATTTCTCCGCATTGCAAGGTGCAATTCTGAAATTTTTTGCTTTTTCCTGCTCCTCTTAGCATGATAAAGAAGATTCAAAGAGAGTGAGATGCCAGCTCCTTTCATTCAGTCAGTAGCTTCAAACATTTCTGGTATATGAATAACATGATGTTTTTCAATGGCAAAAATCAATGAATATTGTAAATGCACAAACAGTAATTTCTCCGCATTGCAAGGTGCAAGTCTGAAATTTTTTGCTTTTTCCTGCTCCTCTTAGCATGATAAAGAAGATTCAAAGAGAGTGAGATGCCAGCTACTTTCATTCAGTCAGTAGCTTCAATCATTTCTGGACGTTTTTCAATGGTAAAAATCAATGAATATTGTAAATGCACAAACAGTAATTTCTCCACATTGCAAGGTGCAATTCTGAAATTTTTTGCTTTTTCCTGCTCCTCTTAGCATGATAAAGAAGATTCAAAGAGAGTGAGATGCCAGCTCCTTTCATTCAGTCAGTAGCTTCAAACATTTCTGGTATATGAATAACATGATGTTTTTCAATGGCAAAAATCAATGAATATTGTAAATGCACAAACAGTAATTTCTCCGCATTGCAAGGTGCAATTCTGAAATTTTTTGCTTTTTCCTGCTCCTCTTAGCATGATAAAGAAGATTCAAAGAGAGTGAGATGCCAGCTCCTTTCATTCAGTCAGTAGCTTCAAACATTTCTGGTATATGAATAACATGATGTTTTTCAATGGCAAAAATCAATGAATATTGTAAATGCACAAACAGTAATTTCTCCGCATTGCAAGGTGCAAGTCTGAAATTTTTTGCTTTTTCCTGCTCCTCTTAGCATGATAAAGAAGATTCAAAGAGAGTGAGATGCCAGCTACTTTCATTCAGTCAGTAGCTTCAATCATTTCTGGACGTTTTTCAATGGTAAAAATCAATGAATATTGTAAATGCACAAACAGTAATTTCTCCACATTGCAAGGTGCAATTCTGAAATTTTTTGCTTTTTCCTGCTCCTCTTAGCATGATAAAGAAGATTCAAAGAGAGTGAGATGCCAGCTCCTTTCATTCAGTCAGTAGCTTCAATCATTTCTGGATGTTTTTCAATGGCAAAAATCAATGAATATTGTAAATGCACAAACTGTAATTTCTCCGCATTGCAAGGTGCAATTCTGAAATTTTTTGCTTTTTCCTGCTCCTCTTAGCATGATAAAGAAGATTCAAAGAGAGTGAGATGCCAGCTCCTTTCATTCAGTCAGTAGCTTCAATCATTTCTGGACGTTTTTCAATGGCAAAAACCAATGAATATTGTAAATGCACAAAACAGTAATTTCTCCGCATTGCAAGGTGCAATTCTGAAATTTTTTGCTTTTTCCTGCTCCTCTTAGCATGATAAAGAAGATTCAAAGAGAGTGAGATGCCAGCTCCTTTCATTCAGTCAGTACCTTCAATCATTTCTGGACGTTTTTCAATGGCAAAAATCAATGAATATTGTAAATGCACAAACAGTAATTTCTCCGCATTGCAAGGTGCAATTCTGAAATTTTTTGCTTTTTCCTGCTCCTCTTAGCATGATAAAGAAGATTCAAAGAGAGTGAGATGCCAGCTCCTTTCATTCAGTCAGTAGCTTCAATCATTTCTGGATGTTTTTCAATGGCAAAAATCAATGAATATTGTAAATGCACAAACAGTAATTTCTCCGCATTGCAAGGTGCAATTCTGAAATTTTTTGCTTTTTCCTGCTCCTCTTAGCATGATAAACAAGATTCAAAGAGAGTGTGATGTCAGCTCCTTTCATTCAGTCAGTAGCTTCAAACATTTCTGGTATATGAATAACATGATGTTTTTCAATGGCAAAAATCAATGAATATTGTAAATGCACAAACAGTAATTTCTCCGCATTGCAAGGTGCAATTCTGAAATTTTTTGCTTTTTCCTGCTCCTCTTAGCATGATAAAGAAGATTCAAAGAGAGTGAGATGCCAGCTCCTTTCATTCAGTCAGTAGCTTCAATCATTTCTGGATGTTTTTCAATGGCAAAAATCAATGAATATTGTAAATGCACAAACAGTAATTTCTCCGCATTGCAAGGTGCAATTCTGAAATTTTTTGCTTTTTCCTGCTCCTCTTAGCATGATAAAGAAGATTCAAAGAGAGTGAGATGCCAGCTCCTTTCATTCAGTCAGTAGCTTCAAACATTTCTGGTATATGAATAACATGATGTTTTTCAATGGCAAAAATCAATGAATATTGTAAATGCACAAACAGTAATTTCTCCGCATTGCAAGGTGCAAGTCTGAAATTTTTTGCTTTTTCCTGCTCCTCTTAGCATGATAAAGAAGATTCAAAGAGAGTGAGATGCCAGCTACTTTCATTCAGTCAGTAGCTTCAATCATTTCTGGACGTTTTTCAATGGTAAAAATCAATGAATATTGTAAATGCACAAACAGTAATTTCTCCGCATTGCAAGGTGCAATTCTGAAATTTTTTGCTTTTTCCTGCTAATCCTAGCATGATAAAGAAGATTCAAAGAGAGTGAGATGCCAGCTCCTTTCATTCAGTCAGTAGCTTCAAACATTTCTGGTATATGAAAAACGTTTTTCAATGGCAAAAATCAATGAATATTGTAAATGCACAAACAGTAATATCTCCACATTGCACGGTGCAATTCTGAAATTTTTAGCTTTTTCCTGTTAATCCTAGCATGATAAAGAAGATTCAAAGAGAGTGAGATGCCAGCTCCTTTCATTCAGTCAGTAGCTTCAAACATTTCTGGTATATGAAAAACATGTTTTTCAATGGCAAAAATCAATGAATATTGTAAATGCACAAACAGTAATATCTCCACATTGCAAGGTGCAATTCTGAAATTTTTTGCTTTTTCCTGTTAATCCTAGCATGATAAAGAAGATTCAAAGAGAGTGAGATGCCAGCTCCTTTCATTCAGTCAGTAGCTTCAAACATTTCTGGTATATGAAAAACATGTTTTTCAATGGCAAAAATCAATGAATATTGTAAATGCACAAACAGTAATATCTCCACATTGCAAGGTGCAATTCTGAAATTTTTTGCTTTTTCCTGCTAATCCTAGCATGATAAAGAAGATTCAAAGAGAGTGAGATGCCAGCTCCTTTCATTCAGTCAGTAGCTTCAAACATTTCTGGTATATGAAAAACATGTTTTTCAATGGCAAAAATCAATGAATATTGTAAATGCACAAACAGTAATATCTCCACATTGCACGGTGCAATTCTGAAATTTTTAGCTTTTTCCTGTTAATCCTAGCATGATAAAGAAGATTCAAAGAGAGTGAGATGCCAGCTCCTTTCATTCAGTCAGTAGCTTCAAACATTTCTGGTATATGAAAAACATGTTTTTCAATGGCAAAAATCAATGAATATTGTAAATGCACAAACAGTAATATCTCCACATTGCAAGGTGCAATTCTGAATTTTTTTGCTTTTTCCTGCTAATCCTAGCATGATAAAGAAGATTCAAAGAGAGTGAGATGCCAGCTCCTTTCATTCAGTCAGTAGCTTCAAACATTTCTGGTATATGAAAAACATGTTTTTCAATGGCAAAAATCAATGAATATTGTAAATTCACAAACAGTAATATCTCAACATTGCACGGTGCAATTCTGAAATTTTTAGCTTTTTCCTGTTAATCCTAGCATGATAAAGAAGATTCAAAGAGAGTGAGATGCCAGCTCCTTTCATTCAGTCAGTAGCTTCAAACATTTCTGGTATATGAAAAACATGTTTTTCAATGGCAAAAATCAATGAATATTGTAAATGCACAAACAGTAATATCTCCACATTGCAAGGTGCAATTCTGAAATTTTTTGCTTTTTCCTGTTAATCCTAGCATGATAAAGAAGATTCAAAGAGAGTGAGATGCCAGCTCCTTTCATTCAGTCAGTAGCTTCAAACATTTCTGGTATATGAAAAACATGTTTTTCAATGGCAAAAATCAATGAATATTGTAAATGCACAAACAGTAATATCTCCACATTGCAAGGTGCAATTCTGAAATTTTTTGCTTTTTCCTGCTAATCCTAGCATGATAAAGAAGATTCAAAGAGAGTGAGATGCCAGCTCCTTTCATTCAGTCAGTAGCTTCAAACATTTCTGGTATATGAAAAACATGTTTTTCAATGGCAAAAATCAATGAATATTGTAAATGCACAAACAGTAATATCTCCACATTGCACGGTGCAATTCTGAAATTTTTAGCTTTTTCCTGTTAATCCTAGCATGATAAAGAAGATTCAAAGAGAGTGAGATGCCAGCTCCTTTCATTCAGTCAGTAGCTTCAAACATTTCTGGTATATGAAAAACATGTTTTTCAATGGCAAAAATCAATGAATATTGTAAATGCACAAACAGTAATATCTCCACATTGCAAGGTGCAATTCTGAAATTTTTTGCTTTTTCCTGCTAATCCTAGCATGATAAAGAAGATTCAAAGAGAGTGAGATGCCAGCTCCTTTCATTCAGTCAGTAGCTTCAAACATTTCTGGTATATGAAAAACATGTTTTTCAATGGCAAAAATCAATGAATATTGTAAATGCACAAACAGTAATATCTCCACATTGCAAGGTGCAATTCTGAAATTTTTTGCTTTTTCCTGTTAATCCTAGCATGATAAAGAAGATTCAAAGAGAGTGAGATGCCAGCTCCTTTCATTCAGTCAGTAGCTTCAAACATTTCTGGTATATGAAAAACATGTTTTTCAATGGCAAAAATCAATGAATATTGTAAATGCACAAACAGTAATATCTCCACATTGCAAGGTGCAATTCTGAAATTTTTTGCTTTTTCCTGCTAATCCTAGCATGATAAAGAAGATTCAAAGAGAGTGAGATGCCAGCTCCTTTCATTCAGTCAGTAGCTTCAAACATTTCTGGTATATGAAAAACATGTTTTTCAATGGCAAAAATCAATGAATATTGTAAATGCACAAACAGTAATTTCTCCGCATTGCAAGGTGCAATTCTGAAATTTTTTGCTTTTTCCTGCTCCTCTTAGCATGATAAAGAAGATTCAAAGAGAGTGAGATGTCAGCTCCTTTCATTCAGTCAGTAGCTTCAAGCATTTCTGGTATATGAATAACATGATGTTTTTCAATGGCAAAAATCAATGAATATTGTAAATGCACAAACAGTAATTTCTCCGCATTGCAAGGTGCAATTCTGAAATTTTTTGCTTTTTCCTGCTCCTCTTAGCATGATAAAGAAGATTCAAAGAGAGTGAGATGCCAGCTCCTTTCATTCAGTCAGTAGCTTCAATCATTTCTGGATGTTTTTCAATGGCAAAAATCAATGAATATTGTAAATGCACAAACAGTAATTTCTCCGCATTGCAAGGTGCAATTCTGAAATTTTTTGCTTTTTCCTGCTCCTCTTAGCATGATAAAGAAGATTCAAAGAGAGTGAGATGCCAGCTCCTTTCGTTCAGTCAGTAGCTTCAATCATTTCTGGACGTTTTTCAATGGCAAAAATCATTGAATATTATAAATGCACAAACAGTAATTTCTCCGCATTGCAAGGTGCAATTCTGAAATTTTTTACTTTTTCCTGCTCCTCTTAGCATGATAAAGAAGATTCAAAGAGAGTGAGATGCCAGCTCCTTTCATTCAGTCAGTAGCTTCAATCATTTCTGGTATATGAATAAGATGATGTTTTTCAATGGCAAAAATCAATGAATATTGTAAATGCACAAACAGTAATTTCTCCGCATTGCAAGGTGCAATTCTGAAATTTTTTGCTTTTTCCTGCTCCTCTTAGCATGATAAAGAAGATTCAAAGAGAGTGAGATGCCAGCTCCTTTCATTCAGTCAGTAGCTTCAAACATTTCTGGTATATGAATAACATGATGTTTTTCAATGGCAAAAATCAATGAATATTGTAAATGCACAAACAGTAATTTCTCCGCATTGCAAGGTGCAAGTCTGAAATTTTTTGCTTTTTCCTGCTCCTCTTAGCATGATAAAGAAGATTCAAAGAGAGTGAGATGCCAGCTACTTTCATTCAGTCAGTAGCTTCAATCATTTCTGGACGTTTTTCAATGGTAAAAATCAATGAATATTGTAAATGCACAAACAGTAATTTCTCCACATTGCAAGGTGCAATTCTGAAATTTTTTGCTTTTTCCTGCTCCTCTTAGCATGATAAAGAAGATTCAAAGAGAGTGAGATGCCAGCTCCTTTCATTCAGTCAGTAGCTTCAAACATTTCTGGTATATGAATAACATGATGTTTTTCAATGGCAAAAATCAATGAATATTGTAAATGCACAAACAGTAATTTCTCCGCATTGCAAGGTGCAATTCTGAAATTTTTTGCTTTTTCCTGCTCCTCTTAGCATGATAAAGAAGATTCAAAGAGAGTGAGATGCCAGCTCCTTTCATTCAGTCAGTAGCTTCAAACATTTCTGGTATATGAATAACATGATGTTTTTCAATGGCAAAAATCAATGAATATTGTAAATGCACAAACAGTAATTTCTCCGCATTGCAAGGTGCAAGTCTGAAATTTTTTGCTTTTTCCTGCTCCTCTTAGCATGATAAAGAAGATTCAAAGAGAGTGAGATGCCAGCTACTTTCATTCAGTCAGTAGCTTCAATCATTTCTGGACGTTTTTCAATGGTAAAAATCAATGAATATTGTAAATGCACAAACAGTAATTTCTCCACATTGCAAGGTGCAATTCTGAAATTTTTTGCTTTTTCCTGCTCCTCTTAGCATGATAAAGAAGATTCAAAGAGAGTGAGATGCCAGCTCCTTTCATTCAGTCAGTAGCTTCAATCATTTCTGGATGTTTTTCAATGGCAAAAATCAATGAATATTGTAAATGCACAAACTGTAATTTCTCCGCATTGCAAGGTGCAATTCTGAAATTTTTTGCTTTTTCCTGCTCCTCTTAGCATGATAAAGAAGATTCAAAGAGAGTGAGATGCCAGCTCCTTTCATTCAGTCAGTAGCTTCAATCATTTCTGGACGTTTTTCAATGGCAAAAACCAATGAATATTGTAAATGCACAAAACAGTAATTTCTCCGCATTGCAACGTGCAATTCTGAAATTTTTTGCTTTTTCCTGCTCCTCTTAGCATGATAAAGAAGATTCAAAGAGAGTGAGATGCCAGCTCCTTTCATTCAGTCAGTACCTTCAATCATTTCTGGACGTTTTTCAATGGCAAAAATCAATGAATATTGTAAATGCACAAACAGTAATTTCTCCGCATTGCAAGGTGCAATTCTGAAATTTTTAGCTTTTTCCTGTTAATCCTAGCATGATAAAGAAGATTCAAAGAGAGTGAGATGCCAGCTCCTTTCATTCAGTCAGTAGCTTCAAACATTTCTGGTATATGAAAAACATGTTTTTCAATGGCAAAAATCAATGAATATTGTAAATGCACAAACAGTAATATCTCCACATTGCAAGGTGCAATTCTGAAATTTTTTGCTTTTTCCTGTTAATCCTAGCATGATAAAGAAGATTCAAAGAGAGTGAGATGCCAGCTCCTTTCATTCAGTCAGTAGCTTCAAACATTTCTGGTATATGAAAAACATGTTTTTCAATGGCAAAAATCAATGAATATTGTAAATGCACAAACAGTAATATCTCCACATTGCAAGGTGCAATTCTGAAATTTTTTGCTTTTTCCTGCTAATCCTAGCATGATAAAGATTCAAAGAGAGTGAGATGCCAGCTCCTTTCATTCAGTCAGTAGCTTCAAACATTTCTGGTATATGAAAAACATGTTTTTCAATGGCAAAAATCAATGAATATTGTAAATGCACAAACAGTAATATCTCCACATTGCACGGTGCAATTCTGAAATTTTTAGCTTTTTCCTGTTAATCCTAGCATGATAAAGAAGATTCAAAGAGAGTGAGATGCCAGCTCCTTTCATTCAGTCAGTAGCTTCAAACATTTCTGGTATATGAAAAACATGTTTTTCAATGGCAAAAATCAATGAATATTGTAAATGCACAAACAGTAATATCTCCACATTGCAAGGTGCAATTCTGAAATTTTTTGCTTTTTCCTGCTAATCCTAGCATGATAAAGAAGATTCAAAGAGAGTGAGATGCCAGCTCCTTTCATTCAGTCAGTAGCTTCAAACATTTCTGGTATATGAAAAACATGTTTTTCAATGGCAAAAATCAATGAATATTGTAAATGCACAAACAGTAATATCTCCACATTGCAAGGTGCAATTCTGAAATGTTTTGCTTTTTCCTGTTAATCCTAGCATGATAAAGAAGATTCAAAGAGAGTGAGATGCCAGCTCCTTTCATTCAGTCAGTAGCTTCAAACATTTCTGGTATATGAAAAACATGTTTTTCAATGGCAAAAATCAATGAATATTGTAAATGCACAAACAGTAATATCTCCACATTGCAAGGTGCAATTCTGAAATTTTTTGCTTTTTCCTGCTAATCCTAGCATGATAAAGAAGATTCAAAGAGAGTTAGATGCCAGCTACTTTCATTCAGTCAGTAGCTTCAATCATTTCTGGACGTTTTTCAATGGTAAAAATCAATGAATATTGTAAATGCACAAACAGTAATTTCTCCACATTGCAAGGTGCAATTCTGAAATTTTTTGCTTTTTCCTGCTCCTCTTAGCATGATAAAGAAGATTCAAAGAGAGTGAGATGCCAGCTCCTTTCATTCAGTCAGTAGCTTCAAACATTTCTGGTATATGAATAACATGATGTTTTTCAATGGCAAAAATCAATGAATATTGTAAATGCACAAACAGTAATTTCTCCGCATTGCAAGGTGCAATTCTGAAATTTTTTGCTTTTTCCTGCTCCTCTTAGCATGATAAAGAAGATTCAAAGAGAGTGAGATGCCAGCTCCTTTCATTCAGTCAGTAGCTTCAAACATTTCTGGTATATGAATAACATGATGTTTTTCAATGGCAAAAATCAATGAATATTGTAAATGCACAAACAGTAATTTCTCCGCATTGCAAGGTGCAAGTCTGAAATTTTTTGCTTTTTCCTGCTCCTCTTAGCATGATAAAGAAGATTCAAAGAGAGTGAGATGCCAGCTACTTTCATTCAGTCAGTAGCTTCAATCATTTCTGGACGTTTTTCAATGGTAAAAATCAATGAATATTGTAAATGCACAAACAGTAATTTCTCCACATTGCAAGGTGCAATTCTGAAATTTTTTGCTTTTTCCTGCTCCTCTTAGCATGATAAAGAAGATTCAAAGAGAGTGAGATGCCAGCTCCTTTCATTCAGTCAGTAGCTTCAATCATTTCTGGATGTTTTTCAATGGCAAAAATCAATGAATATTGTAAATGCACAAACTGTAATTTCTCCGCATTGCAAGGTGCAATTCTGAAATTTTTTGCTTTTTCCTGCTCCTCTTAGCATGATAAAGAAGATTCAAAGAGAGTGAGATGCCAGCTCCTTTCATTCAGTCAGTAGCTTCAATCATTTCTGGACGTTTTTCAATGGCAAAAACCAATGAATATTGTAAATGCACAAAACAGTAATTTCTCCGCATTGCAAGGTGCAATTCTGAAATTTTTTGCTTTTTCCTGCTCCTCTTAGCATGATAAAGAAGATTCAAAGAGAGTGAGATGCCAGCTCCTTTCATTCAGTCAGTACCTTCAATCATTTCTGGACGTTTTTCAATGGCAAAAATCAATGAATATTGTAAATGCACAAACAGTAATTTCTCCGCATTGCAAGGTGCAATTCTGAAATTTTTAGCTTTTTCCTGTTAATCCTAGCATGATAAAGAAGATTCAAAGAGAGTGAGATGCCAGCTCCTTTCATTCAGTCAGTAGCTTCAAACATTTCTGGTATATGAAAAACATGTTTTTCAATGGCAAAAATCAATGAATATTGTAAATGCACAAACAGTAATATCTCCACATTGCAAGGTGCAATTCTGAAATTTTTTGCTTTTTCCTGTTAATCCTAGCATGATAAAGAAGATTCAAAGAGAGTGAGATGCCAGCTCCTTTCATTCAGTCAGTAGCTTCAAACATTTCTGGTATATGAAAAACATATTTTTCAATGGCAAAAATCAATGAATATTGTAAATGCACAAACAGTAATATCTCCACATTGCAAGGTGCAATTCTGAAATTTTTTGCTTTTTCCTGCTAATCCTAGCATGATAAAGAAGATTCAAAGAGAGTGAGATGCCAGCTCCTTTCATTCAGTCAGTAGCTTCAAACATTTCTGGTATATGAAAAACATGTTTTTCAATGGCAAAAATCAATGAATATTGTAAATGCACAAACAGTAATATCTCCACATTGCACGGTGCAATTCTGAAATTTTTAGCTTTTTCCTGTTAATCCTAGCATGATAAAGAAGATTCAAAGAGAGTGAGATGCCAGCTCCTTTCATTCAGTCAGTAGCTTCAAACATTTCTGGTATATGAAAAACATGTTTTTCAATGGCAAAAATCAATGAATATTGTAAATGCACAAACAGTAATATCTCCACATTGCAAGGTGCAATTCTGAAATTTTTTGCTTTTTCCTGCTAATCCTAGCATGATAAAGATTCAAAGAGAGTGAGATGCCAGCTCCTTTCATTCAGTCAGTAGCTTCAAACATTTCTGGTATATGAAAAACATGTTTTTCAATGGCAAAAATCAATGAATATTGTAAATGCACAAACAGTAATATCTCCACATTGCACGGTGCAATTCTGAAATTTTTAGCTTTTTCCTGTTAATCCTAGCATGATAAAGAAGATTCAAAGAGAGTGAGATGCCAGCTCCTTTCATTCAGTCAGTAGCTTCAAACATTTCTGGTATATGAAAAACATGTTTTTCAATGGCAAAAATCAATGAATATTGTAAATGCACAAACAGTAATATCTCCACATTGCAAGGTGCAATTCTGAAATTTTTTGCTTTTTCCTGCTAATCCTAGCATGATAAAGAAGATTCAAAGAGAGTGAGATGCCAGCTCCTTTCATTCAGTCAGTAGCTTCAAACATTTCTGGTATATGAAAAACATGTTTTTCAATGGCAAAAATCAATGAATATTGTAAATGCACAAACAGTAATATCTCCACATTGCAAGGTGCAATTCTGAAATTTTTTGCTTTTTCCTGTTAATCCTAGCATGATAAAGAAGATTCAAAGAGAGTGAGATGCCAGCTCCTTTCATTCAGTCAGTAGCTTCAAACATTTCTGGTATATGAAAAACATGTTTTTCAATGGCAAAAATCAATGAATATTGTAAATGCACAAACAGTAATATCTCCACATTGCAAGGTGCAATTCTGAAATTTTTTGCTTTTTCCTGCTAATCCTAGCATGATAAAGAAGATTCAAAGAGAGTGAGATGCCAGCTCCTTTCATTCAGTCAGTAGCTTCAAACATTTCTGGTATATGAAAAACATGTTTTTCAATGGCAAAAATCAATGAATATTGTAAATGCACAAACAGTAATATCTCCACATTGCACGGTGCAATTCTGAAATTTTTAGCTTTTTCCTGTTAATCCTAGCATGATAAAGAAGATTCAAAGAGAGTGAGATGCCAGCTCCTTTCATTCAGTCAGTAGCTTCAAACATTTCTGGTATATGAAAAACATGTTTTTCAATGGCAAAAATCAATGAATATTGTAAATGCACAAACAGTAATATCTCCACATTGCAAGGTGCAATTCTGAAATTTTTTGCTTTTTCCTGCTAATCCTAGCATGATAAAGAAGATTCAAAGAGAGTGAGATGCCAGCTCCTTTCATTCAGTCAGTAGCTTCAAACATTTCTGGTATATGAAAAACATGTTTTTCAATGGCAAAAATCAATGAATATTGTAAATGCACAAACAGTAATATCTCAACATTGCACGGTGCAATTCTGAAATTTTTAGCTTTTTCCTGTTAATCCTAGCATGATAAAGAAGATTCAAAGAGAGTGAGATGCCAGCTCCTTTCATTCAGTCAGTAGCTTCAAACATTTCTGGTATATGAAAAACATGTTTTTCAATGGCAAAAATCAATGAATATTGTAAATGCACAAACAGTAATATCTCCACATTGCAAGGTGCAATTCTGAAATTTTTTGCTTTTTCCTGTTAATCCTAGCATGATAAAGAAGATTCAAAGAGAGTGAGATGCCAGCTCCTTTCATTCAGTCAGTAGCTTCAAACATTTCTGGTATATGAAAAACATATTTTTCAATGGCAAAAATCAATGAATATTGTAAATGCACAAACAGTAATATCTCCACATTGCAAGGTGCAATTCTGAAATTTTTTGCTTTTTCCTGCTAATCCTAGCATGATAAAGAAGATTCAAAGAGAGTGAGATGCCAGCTCCTTTCATTCAGTCAGTAGCTTCAAACATTTCTGGTATATGAAAAACATGTTTTTCAATGGCAAAAATCAATGAATATTGTAAATGCACAAACAGTAATATCTCCACATTGCACGGTGCAATTCTGAAATTTTTAGCTTTTTCCTGTTAATCCTAGCATGATAAAGAAGATTCAAAGAGAGTGAGATGCCAGCTCCTTTCATTCAGTCAGTAGCTTCAAACATTTCTGGTATGAGATGCCAGCTCCTTTCGTTCAGTCAGTAGCTTCAATCATTTCTGGACGTTTTTCAATGGCAAAAATCATTGAATATTATAAATGCACAAACAGTAATTTCTCCACATTGCAAGGTGCAATTCTGAAATTTTTTGCTTTTTCCCGCTCCTCTTAGCATGATAAAGAAGATTCAAAGAGAGTGAGGTGCCAGCTCCTTTCATTCAGTCAGTAGCTTCAAACATTTCTGGTATATGAATAACATGTTTTTCAATGGCAAAAATCAATGAATATTGTAAATGCACAAACAGTAATTTCTCCGCATTGCAAGCTGCAATTCTGAAATTTTTTGCTTTTTCCTGCTCCTCTTAGCATGATAAAGAAGATTCAAAGAGAGTGAGATGCCAGCTCCTTTCATTCAGTCAGTAGCTTCAATCATTTCTGGATGTTTTTCAATGGCAAAAATCAATGAATATTGTAAATGCACAAACAGTAATTTCTCCGCATTGCAAGGTGCAATTCTGAAATTTTTTGCTTTTTCCTGCTCCTCTTAGCATGATAAAGAAGATTCAAAGAGAGTGAGATGCCAGCTCCTTTCGTTCAGTCAGTAGCTTCAATCATTTCTGGACGTTTTTCAATGGCAAAAATCATTGAATATTATAAATGCACAAACAGTAATTTCTCCGCATTGCAAGGTGCAATTCTGAAATTTTTTGCTTTTTCCTGTTAATCCTAGCATGATAAAGAAGATTCAAAGAGAGTGAGATGCCAGCTCCTTTCATTCAGTCAGTAGCTTCAAACATTTCTGGTATATGAAAAACATGTTTTTCAATGGCAAAAATCAATGAATATTGTAAATGCACAAACAGTAATATCTCCACATTGCACGGTGCAATTCTGAAATTTTTAGCTTTTTCCTGTTAATCCTAGCATGATAAAGAAGATTCAAAGAGAGTGAGATGCCAGCTCCTTTCATTCAGTCAGTAGCTTCAAACATTTCTGGTATATGAAAAACATGTTTTTCAATGGCAAAAATCAATGAATATTGTAAATGCACAAACAGTAATATCTCCACATTGCAAGGTGCAATTCTGAAATTTTTTGCTTTTTCCTGTTAATCCTAGCATGATAAAGAAGATTCAAAGAGAGTGAGATGCCAGCTCCTTTCATTCAGTCAGTAGCTTCAAACATTTCTGGTATATGAAAAACATGTTTTTCAATGGCAAAAATCAATGAATATTGTAAATGCACAAACAGTAATATCTCCACATTGCACGGTGCAATTCTGAAATTTTTAGCTTTTTCCTGTTAATCCTAGCATGATAAAGAAGATTCAAAGAGAGTGAGATGCCAGCTCCTTTCATTCAGTCAGTAGCTTCAAACATTTCTGGTATATGAAAAACATGTTTTTCAATGGCAAAAATCAATGAATATTGTAAATGCACAAACAGTAATATCTCCACATTGCAAGGTGCAATTCTGAAATTTTTTGCTTTTTCCTGCTAATCCTAGCATGATAAAGAAGATTCAAAGAGAGTGAGATGCCAGCTCCTTTCATTCAGTCAGTAGCTTCAA
Source organism: Phyllobates terribilis (assembly GCF_046119375.1). Lineage (NCBI taxonomy): Eukaryota > Metazoa > Chordata > Amphibia > Anura > Dendrobatidae > Phyllobates > Phyllobates terribilis. Next base: position 71,410 of record NW_027365129.1, on the reverse strand, counting down.
ACATTTCTGGTATATGAAAAACATGTTTTTCAATGGCAAAAATCAATGAATATTGTAAATGCACAAACAGTAATATCTCCACATTGCACGGTGCAATTCTGAAATTTTTAGCTTTTTCCTGTTAATCCTAGCATGATAAAGAAGATTCAAAGAGAGTGAGATGCCAGCTCCTTTCATTCAGTCAGTAGCTTCAAACATTTCTGGTATATGAAAAACATGTTTTTCAATGGCAAAAATCAATGAATATTGTAAATGCACAAACAGTAATATCTCCACATTGCAAGGTGCAATTCTGAACTTTTTTGCTTTTTCCTGTTAATCCTAGCATTGATAAAGAAGATTCAAAGAGAGTGAGATGCCAGCTCCTTTCATTCAGTCAGTAGCTTCAAACATTTCTGTTATATGAAAAACATGTTTTTCAATGGCAAAAATCAATGAATATTGTAAATGCACAAACAGTAATATCTCCACATTGCAAGGTGCAATTCTGAAATTTTTTGCTTTTTCCTGCTAATCCTAGCATGATAAAGAAGATTCAAAGAGAGTGAGATGCCAGCTCCTTTCATTCAGTCAGTAGCTTCAAACATTTCTGGTATATGAAAAACATGTTTTTCAATGGCAAAAATCAATGAATATTGTAAATGCACAAACAGTAATATCTCCACATTGCACGGTGCAATTCTGAAATTTTTAGCTTTTTCCTGTTAATCCTAGCATGATAAAGAAGATTCAAAGAGAGTGAGATGCCAGCTCCTTTCATTCAGTCAGTAGCTTCAAACATTTCTGGTATATGAAAAACATGTTTTTCAATGGCAAAAATCAATGAATATTGTAAATGCACAAACAGTAATATCTCCACATTGCAAGGTGCAATTCTGAAATTTTTTGCTTTTTCCTGCTAATCCTAGCATGATAAAGAAGATTCAAAGAGAGTGAGATGCCAGCTCCTTTCATTCAGTCAGTAGCTTCAAACATTTCTGGTATATGAAAAACATGTTTTTCAATGGCAAAAATCAATGAATATTGTAAATGCACAAACAGTAATATCTCCACATTGCAAGGTGCAATTCTGAATTTTTTTGCTTTTTCCTGTTAATCCTAGCATGATAAAGAAGATTCAAAGAGAGTGAGATGCCAGCTCCTTTCATTCAGTCAGTAGCTTCAAACATGTCTGGTATATGAAAAACATGTTTTTCAATGGCAAAAATCAATGAATATTGTAAATGCACAAACAGTAATATCTCCACATTGCAAGGTGCAATTCTGAAATTTTTTGCTTTTTCCTGCTAATCCTAGCATGATAAAGAAGATTCAAAGAGAGTGAGATGCCAGCTCCTTTCATTCAGTCAGTAGCTTCAAACATTTCTGGTATATGAAAAACATGTTTTTCAATGGCAAAAATCAATGAATATTGTAAATGCACAAACAGTAATATCTCCACATTGCACGGTGCAATTCTGAAATTTTTAGCTTTTTCCTGTTAATCCTAGCATGATAAAGAAGATTCAAAGAGAGTGAGATGCCAGCTCCTTTCATTCAGTCAGTAGCTTCAAACATTTCTGGTATATGAAAAACATGTTTTTCAATGGCAAAAATCAATGAATATTGTAAATGCACAAACAGTAATATCTCCACATTGCAAGGTGCAATTCTGAATTTTTTTGCTTTTTCCTGCTAATCCTAGCATGATAAAGAAGATTCAAAGAGAGTGAGATGCCAGCTCCTTTCATTCAGTCAGTAGCTTCAAACATTTCTGGTATATGAAAAACATGTTTTTCAATGGCAAAAATCAATGAATATTGTAAATTCACAAACAGTAATATCTCAACATTGCACGGTGCAATTCTGAAATTTTTAGCTTTTTCCTGTTAATCCTAGCATGATAAAGAAGATTCAAAGAGAGTGAGATGCCAGCTCCTTTCATTCAGTCAGTAGCTTCAAACATTTCTGGTATATGAAAAACATGTTTTTCAATGGCAAAAATCAATGAATATTGTAAATGCACAAACAGTAATATCTCCACATTGCAAGGTGCAATTCTGAAATTTTTTGCTTTTTCCTGTTAATCCTAGCATGATAAAGAAGATTCAAAGAGAGTGAGATGCCAGCTCCTTTCATTCAGTCAGTAGCTTCAAACATTTCTGGTATATGAAAAACATGTTTTTCAATGGCAAAAATCAATGAATATTGTAAATGCACAAACAGTAATATCTCCACATTGCAAGGTGCAATTCTGAAATTTTTTGCTTTTTCCTGCTAATCCTAGCATGATAAAGAAGATTCAAAGAGAGTGAGATGCCAGCTCCTTTCATTCAGTCAGTAGCTTCAAACATTTCTGGTATATGAAAAACATGTTTTTCAATGGCAAAAATCAATGAATATTGTAAATGCACAAACAGTAATATCTCCACATTGCACGGTGCAATTCTGAAATTTTTAGCTTTTTCCTGTTAATCCTAGCATGATAAAGAAGATTCAAAGAGAGTGAGATGCCAGCTCCTTTCATTCAGTCAGTAGCTTCAAACATTTCTGGTATATGAAAAACATGTTTTTCAATGGCAAAAATCAATGAATATTGTAAATGCACAAACAGTAATATCTCCACATTGCAAGGTGCAATTCTGAAATTTTTTGCTTTTTCCTGCTAATCCTAGCATGATAAAGAAGATTCAAAGAGAGTGAGATGCCAGCTCCTTTCATTCAGTCAGTAGCTTCAAACATTTCTGGTATATGAAAAACATGTTTTTCAATGGCAAAAATCAATGAATATTGTAAATGCACAAACAGTAATATCTCCACATTGCAAGGTGCAATTCTGAAATTTTTTGCTTTTTCCTGTTAATCCTAGCATGATAAAGAAGATTCAAAGAGAGTGAGATGCCAGCTCCTTTCATTCAGTCAGTAGCTTCAAACATTTCTGGTATATGAAAAACATGTTTTTCAATGGCAAAAATCAATGAATATTGTAAATGCACAAACAGTAATATCTCCACATTGCAAGGTGCAATTCTGAAATTTTTTGCTTTTTCCTGCTAATCCTAGCATGATAAAGAAGATTCAAAGAGAGTGAGATGCCAGCTCCTTTCATTCAGTCAGTAGCTTCAAACATTTCTGGTATATGAAAAACATGTTTTTCAATGGCAAAAATCAATGAATATTGTAAATGCACAAACAGTAATTTCTCCGCATTGCAAGGTGCAATTCTGAAATTTTTTGCTTTTTCCTGCTCCTCTTAGCATGATAAAGAAGATTCAAAGAGAGTGAGATGTCAGCTCCTTTCATTCAGTCAGTAGCTTCAAGCATTTCTGGTATATGAATAACATGATGTTTTTCAATGGCAAAAATCAATGAATATTGTAAATGCACAAACAGTAATTTCTCCGCATTGCAAGGTGCAATTCTGAAATTTTTTGCTTTTTCCTGCTCCTCTTAGCATGATAAAGAAGATTCAAAGAGAGTGAGATGCCAGCTCCTTTCATTCAGTCAGTAGCTTCAATCATTTCTGGATGTTTTTCAATGGCAAAAATCAATGAATATTGTAAATGCACAAACAGTAATTTCTCCGCATTGCAAGGTGCAATTCTGAAATTTTTTGCTTTTTCCTGCTCCTCTTAGCATGATAAAGAAGATTCAAAGAGAGTGAGATGCCAGCTCCTTTCGTTCAGTCAGTAGCTTCAATCATTTCTGGACGTTTTTCAATGGCAAAAATCATTGAATATTATAAATGCACAAACAGTAATTTCTCCGCATTGCAAGGTGCAATTCTGAAATTTTTTACTTTTTCCTGCTCCTCTTAGCATGATAAAGAAGATTCAAAGAGAGTGAGATGCCAGCTCCTTTCATTCAGTCAGTAGCTTCAATCATTTCTGGTATATGAATAACATGATGTTTTTCAATGGCAAAAATCAATGAATATTGTAAATGCACAAACAGTAATTTCTCCGCATTGCAAGGTGCAATTCTGAAATTTTTTGCTTTTTCCTGCTCCTCTTAGCATGATAAAGAAGATTCAAAGAGAGTGAGATGCCAGCTCCTTTCATTCAGTCAGTAGCTTCAAACATTTCTGGTATATGAATAACATGATGTTTTTCAATGGCAAAAATCAATGAATATTGTAAATGCACAAACAGTAATTTCTCCGCATTGCAAGGTGCAAGTCTGAAATTTTTTGCTTTTTCCTGCTCCTCTTAGCATGATAAAGAAGATTCAAAGAGAGTGAGATGCCAGCTACTTTCATTCAGTCAGTAGCTTCAATCATTTCTGGACGTTTTTCAATGGTAAAAATCAATGAATATTGTAAATGCACAAACAGTAATTTCTCCACATTGCAAGGTGCAATTCTGAAATTTTTTGCTTTTTCCTGCTCCTCTTAGCATGATAAAGAAGATTCAAAGAGAGTGAGATGCCAGCTCCTTTCATTCAGTCAGTAGCTTCAAACATTTCTGGTATATGAATAACATGATGTTTTTCAATGGCAAAAATCAATGAATATTGTAAATGCACAAACAGTAATTTCTCCGCATTGCAAGGTGCAATTCTGAAATTTTTTGCTTTTTCCTGCTCCTCTTAGCATGATAAAGAAGATTCAAAGAGAGTGAGATGCCAGCTCCTTTCATTCAGTCAGTAGCTTCAAACATTTCTGGTATATGAATAACATGATGTTTTTCAATGGCAAAAATCAATGAATATTGTAAATGCACAAACAGTAATTTCTCCGCATTGCAAGGTGCAAGTCTGAAATTTTTTGCTTTTTCCTGCTCCTCTTAGCATGATAAAGAAGATTCAAAGAGAGTGAGATGCCAGCTACTTTCATTCAGTCAGTAGCTTCAATCATTTCTGGACGTTTTTCAATGGTAAAAATCAATGAATATTGTAAATGCACAAACAGTAATTTCTCCACATTGCAAGGTGCAATTCTGAAATTTTTTGCTTTTTCCTGCTCCTCTTAGCATGATAAAGAAGATTCAAAGAGAGTGAGATGCCAGCTCCTTTCATTCAGTCAGTAGCTTCAATCATTTCTGGACGTTTTTCAATGGCAAAAACCAATGAATATTGTAAATGCACAAAACAGTAATTTCTCCGCATTGCAAGGTGCAATTCTGAAATTTTTTGCTTTTTCCTGCTCCTCTTAGCATGATAAAGAAGATTCAAAGAGAGTGAGATGCCAGCTCCTTTCATTCAGTCAGTACCTTCAATCATTTCTGGACGTTTTTCAATGGCAAAAATCAATGAATATTGTAAATGCACAAACAGTAATTTCTCCGCATTGCAAGGTGCAATTCTGAAATTTTTTGCTTTTTCCTGCTCCTCTTAGCATGATAAAGAAGATTCAAAGAGAGTGAGATGCCAGCTCCTTTCATTCAGTCAGTAGCTTCAATCATTTCTGGATGTTTTTCAATGGCAAAAATCAATGAATATTGTAAATGCACAAACAGTAATTTCTCCGCATTGCAAGGTGCAATTCTGAAATTTTTTGCTTTTTCCTGCTCCTCTTAGCATGATAAACAAGATTCAAAGAGAGTGTGATGTCAGCTCCTTTCATTCAGTCAGTAGCTTCAAACATTTCTGGTATATGAATAACATGATGTTTTTCAATGGCAAAAATCAATGAATATTGTAAATGCACAAACAGTAATTTCTCCGCATTGCAAGGTGCAATTCTGAAATTTTTTGCTTTTTCCTGCTCCTCTTAGCATGATAAAGAAGATTCAAAGAGAGTGAGATGCCAGCTCCTTTCATTCAGTCAGTAGCTTCAATCATTTCTGGATGTTTTTCAATGGCAAAAATCAATGAATATTGTAAATGCACAAACAGTAATTTCTCCGCATTGCAAGGTGCAATTCTGAAATTTTTTGCTTTTTCCTGCTCCTCTTAGCATGATAAAGAAGATTCAAAGAGAGTGAGATGCCAGCTCCTTTCATTCAGTCAGTAGCTTCAAACATTTCTGGTATATGAATAACATGATGTTTTTCAATGGCAAAAATCAATGAATATTGTAAATGCACAAACAGTAATTTCTCCGCATTGCAAGGTGCAAGTCTGAAATTTTTTGCTTTTTCCTGCTCCTCTTAGCATGATAAAGAAGATTCAAAGAGAGTGAGATGCCAGCTACTTTCATTCAGTCAGTAGCTTCAATCATTTCTGGACGTTTTTCAATGGTAAAAATCAATGAATATTGTAAATGCACAAACAGTAATTTCTCCGCATTGCAAGGTGCAATTCTGAAATTTTTTGCTTTTTCCTGCTAATCCTAGCATGATAAAGAAGATTCAAAGAGAGTGAGATGCCAGCTCCTTTCATTCAGTCAGTAGCTTCAAACATTTCTGGTATATGAAAAACATGTTTTTCAATGGCAAAAATCAATGAATATTGTAAATGCACAAACAGTAATATCTCCACATTGCACGGTGCAATTCTGAAATTTTTAGCTTTTTCCTGTTAATCCTAGCATGATAAAGAAGATTCAAAGAGAGTGAGATGCCAGCTCCTTTCATTCAGTCAGTAGCTTCAAACATTTCTGGTATATGAAAAACATGTTTTTCAATGGCAAAAATCAATGAATATTGTAAATGCACAAACAGTAATATCTCCACATTGCAAGGTGCAATTCTGAAATTTTTTGCTTTTTCCTGCTAATCCTAGCATGATAAAGAAGATTCAAAGAGAGTGAGATGCCAGCTCCTTTCATTCAGTCAGTAGCTTCAAACATTTCTGGTATATGAAAAACATGTTTTTCAATGGCAAAAATCAATGAATATTGTAAATGCACAAACAGTAATATCTCCACATTGCAAGGTGCAATTCTGAAATTTTTTGCTTTTTCCTGTTAATCCTAGCATGATAAAGAAGATTCAAAGAGAGTGAGATGCCAGCTCCTTTCATTCAGTCAGTAGCTTCAAACATTTCTGGTATATGAAAAACATGTTTTTCAATGGCAAAAATCAATGAATATTGTAAATGCACAAACAGTAATATCTCCACATTGCAAGGTGCAATTCTGAAATTTTTTGCTTTTTCCTGCTAATCCTAGCATGATAAAGAAGATTCAAAGAGAGTGAGATGCCAGCTCCTTTCATTCAGTCAGTAGCTTCAAACATTTCTGGTATATGAAAAACATGTTTTTCAATGGCAAAAATCAATGAATATTGTAAATGCACAAACAGTAATATCTCCACATTGCAAGGTGCAATTCTGAATTTTTTTGCTTTTTCCTGCTAATCCTAGCATGATAAAGAAGATTCAAAGAGAGTGAGATGCCAGCTCCTTTCATTCAGTCAGTAGCTTCAAACATTTCTGGTATATGAAAAACATGTTTTTCAATGGCAAAAATCAATGAATATTGTAAATTCACAAACAGTAATATCTCAACATTGCACGGTGCAATTCTGAAATTTTTAGCTTTTTCCTGTTAATCCTAGCATGATAAAGAAGATTCAAAGAGAGTGAGATGCCAGCTCCTTTCATTCAGTCAGTAGCTTCAAACATTTCTGGTATATGAAAAACATGTTTTTCAATGGCAAAAATCAATGAATATTGTAAATGCACAAACAGTAATATCTCCACATTGCAAGGTGCAATTCTGAAATTTTTTGCTTTTTCCTGTTAATCCTAGCATGATAAAGAAGATTCAAAGAGAGTGAGATGCCAGCTCCTTTCATTCAGTCAGTAGCTTCAAACATTTCTGGTATATGAAAAACATGTTTTTCAATGGCAAAAATCAATGAATATTGTAAATGCACAAACAGTAATATCTCCACATTGCAAGGTGCAATTCTGAAATTTTTTGCTTTTTCCTGCTAATCCTAGCATGATAAAGAAGATTCAAAGAGAGTGAGATGCCAGCTCCTTTCATTCAGTCAGTAGCTTCAAACATTTCTGGTATATGAAAAACATGTTTTTCAATGGCAAAAATCAATGAATATTGTAAATGCACAAACAGTAATATCTCCACATTGCACGGTGCAATTCTGAAATTTTTAGCTTTTTCCTGTTAATCCTAGCATGATAAAGAAGATTCAAAGAGAGTGAGATGCCAGCTCCTTTCATTCAGTCAGTAGCTTCAAACATTTCTGGTATATGAAAAACATGTTTTTCAATGGCAAAAATCAATGAATATTGTAAATGCACAAACAGTAATATCTCCACATTGCAAGGTGCAATTCTGAAATTTTTTGCTTTTTCCTGCTAATCCTAGCATGATAAAGAAGATTCAAAGAGAGTGAGATGCCAGCTCCTTTCATTCAGTCAGTAGCTTCAAACATTTCTGGTATATGAAAAACATGTTTTTCAATGGCAAAAATCAATGAATATTGTAAATGCACAAACAGTAATATCTCCACATTGCAAGGTGCAATTCTGAAATTTTTTGCTTTTTCCTGTTAATCCTAGCATGATAAAGAAGATTCAAAGAGAGTGAGATGCCAGCTCCTTTCATTCAGTCAGTAGCTTCAAACATTTCTGGTATATGAAAAACATGTTTTTCAATGGCAAAAATCAATGAATATTGTAAATGCACAAACAGTAATATCTCCACATTGCAAGGTGCAATTCTGAAATTTTTTGCTTTTTCCTGCTAATCCTAGCATGATAAAGAAGATTCAAAGAGAGTGAGATGCCAGCTCCTTTCATTCAGTCAGTAGCTTCAAACATTTCTGGTATATGAAAAACATGTTTTTCAATGGCAAAAATCAATGAATATTGTAAATGCACAAACAGTAATTTCTCCGCATTGCAAGGTGCAATTCTGAAATTTTTTGCTTTTTCCTGCTCCTCTTAGCATGATAAAGAAGATTCAAAGAGAGTGAGATGTCAGCTCCTTTCATTCAGTCAGTAGCTTCAAGCATTTCTGGTATATGAATAACATGATGTTTTTCAATGGCAAAAATCAATGAATATTGTAAATGCACAAACAGTAATTTCTCCGCATTGCAAGGTGCAATTCTGAAATTTTTTGCTTTTTCCTGCTCCTCTTAGCATGATAAAGAAGATTCAAAGAGAGTGAGATGCCAGCTCCTTTCATTCAGTCAGTAGCTTCAATCATTTCTGGATGTTTTTCAATGGCAAAAATCAATGAATATTGTAAATGCACAAACAGTAATTTCTCCGCATTGCAAGGTGCAATTCTGAAATTTTTTGCTTTTTCCTGCTCCTCTTAGCATGATAAAGAAGATTCAAAGAGAGTGAGATGCCAGCTCCTTTCGTTCAGTCAGTAGCTTCAATCATTTCTGGACGTTTTTCAATGGCAAAAATCATTGAATATTATAAATGCACAAACAGTAATTTCTCCGCATTGCAAGGTGCAATTCTGAAATTTTTTACTTTTTCCTGCTCCTCTTAGCATGATAAAGAAGATTCAAAGAGAGTGAGATGCCAGCTCCTTTCATTCAGTCAGTAGCTTCAATCATTTCTGGTATATGAATAACATGATGTTTTTCAATGGCAAAAATCAATGAATATTGTAAATGCACAAACAGTAATTTCTCCGCATTGCAAGGTGCAATTCTGAAATTTTTTGCTTTTTCCTGCTCCTCTTAGCATGATAAAGAAGATTCAAAGAGAGTGAGATGCCAGCTCCTTTCATTCAGTCAGTAGCTTCAAACATTTCTGGTATATGAATAACATGATGTTTTTCAATGGCAAAAATCAATGAATATTGTAAATGCACAAACAGTAATTTCTCCGCATTGCAAGGTGCAAGTCTGAAATTTTTTGCTTTTTCCTGCTCCTCTTAGCATGAGAAAGAAGATTCAAAGAGAGTGAGATGCCAGCTACTTTCATTCAGTCAGTAGCTTCAATCATTTCTGGACGTTTTTCAATGGTAAAAATCAATGAATATTGTAAATGCACAAACAGTAATTTCTCCACATTGCAAGGTGCAATTCTGAAATTTTTTGCTTTTTCCTGCTCCTCTTAGCATGATAAAGAAGATTCAAAGAGAGTGAGATGCCAGCTCCTTTCATTCAGTCAGTAGCTTCAATCATTTCTGGATGTTTTTCAATGGCAAAAATCAATGAATATTGTAAATGCACAAACTGTAATTTCTCCGCATTGCAAGGTGCAATTCTGAAATTTTTTGCTTTTTCCTGCTCCTCTTAGCATGATAAAGAAGATTCAAAGAGAGTGAGATGCCAGCTCCTTTCATTCAGTCAGTAGCTTCAATCATTTCTGGACGTTTTTCAATGGCAAAAACCAATGAATATTGTAAATGCACAAAACAGTAATTTCTCCGCATTGCAAGGTGCAATTCTGAAATTTTTTGCTTTTTCCTGCTCCTCTTAGCATGATAAAGAAGATTCAAAGAGAGTGAGATGCCAGCTCCTTTCATTCAGTCAGTACCTTCAATCATTTCTGGACGTTTTTCAATGGCAAAAATCAATGGATATTGTAAATGCACAAACAGTAATTTCTCCGCATTGCAAGGTGCAATTCTGAAATTTTTTGCTTTTTCCTGCTCCTCTTAGCATGATAAAGAAGATTCAAAGAGAGTGAGATGCCAGCTCCTTTCATTCAGTCAGTAGCTTCAATCATTTCTGGATGTTTTTCAATGGCAAAAATCAATGAATATTGTAAATGCACAAACAGTAATTTCTCCGCATTGCAAGGTGCAATTCTGAAATTTTTTGCTTTTTCCTGCTCCTCTTAGCATGATAAACAAGATTCAAAGAGAGTGTGATGTCAGCTCCTTTCATTCAGTCAGTAGCTTCAAACATTTCTGGTATATGAATAACATGATGTTTTTCAATGGCAAAAATCAATGAATATTGTAAATGCACAAACAGTAATTTCTCCGCATTGCAAGGTGCAATTCTGAAATTTTTTGCTTTTTCCTGCTCCTCTTAGCATGATAAAGAAGATTCAAAGAGAGTGAGATGCCAGCTCCTTTCATTCAGTCAGTAGCTTCAATCATTTCTGGATGTTTTTCAATGGCAAAAATCAATGAATATTGTAAATGCACAAACAGTAATTTCTCCGCATTGCAAGGTGCAATTCTGAAATTTTTTGCTTTTTCCTGCTCCTCTTAGCATGATAAAGAAGATTCAAAGAGAGTGAGATGCCAGCTCATTTCATTCAGTCAGTAGCTTCAAACATTTCTGGTATATGAATAACATGATGTTTTTCAATGGCAAAAATCAATGAATATTGTAAATGCACAAACAGTAATTTCTCCGCATTGCAAGGTGCAAGTCTGAAATTTTTTGCTTTTTCCTGCTCCTCTTAGCATGATAAAGAAGATTCAAAGAGAGTGAGATGCCAGCTACTTTCATTCAGTCAGTAGCTTCAATCATTTCTGGACGTTTTTCAATGGTAAAAATCAATGAATATTGTAAATGCACAAACAGTAATTTCTCCGCATTGCAAGGTGCAATTCTGAAATTTTTTGCTTTTTCCTGCTCCTCTTAGCATGATAAAGAAGATTCAAAGAGAGTGAGATGTCAGCTCCTTTCATTCAGTCAGTAGCTTCAAACATTTCTGGTATATGAATAACATGATGTTTTTCAATGGCAAAAATCAATGAATATTGTAAATGCACAAACAGTAATTTCTCCGCATTGCAAGGTGCAATTCTGAAATTTTTTGCTTTTTCCTGCTCCTCTTAGCATGATAAAGAAGATTCAAAGAGAGTGAGATGCCAGCTCCTTTCGTTCAGTCAGTAGCTTCAATCATTTCTGGACGTTTTTCAATGGCAAAAATCATTGAATATTATAAATGCACAAACAGTAATTTCTCCACATTGCAAGGTGCAATTCTGAAATTTTTTGCTTTTTCCCGCTCCTCTTAGCATGATAAAGAAGATTCAAAGAGAGTGAGGTGCCAGCTCCTTTCATTCAGTCAGTAGCTTCAAACATTTCTGGTATATGAATAACATGTTTTTCAATGGCAAAAATCAATGAATATTGTAAATGCACAAACAGTAATTTCTCCGCATTGCAAGGTGCAATTCTGAAATTTTTTGCTTTTTCCTGCTCCTCTTAGCATGATAAAGAAGATTCAAAGAGAGTGAGATGCCAGCTCCTTTCATTCAGTCAGTAGCTTCAATCATTTCTGGACATTTTTCAATGGCAAAAATCAATGAATATTGTAAATGCACAAACAGTAATTTCTCCGCATTGCAAGGTGCAATTCTGAAATTTTTTGCTTTTTCCTGCTCCTCTTAGCATGATAAAGAAGATTCAAAGAGAGTGAGATGTCAGCTCCTTTCATTCAGTCAGTAGCTTCAAACATTTCTGGTATATGAATAACATGATGTTTTTCAATGGCAAAAATCAATGAATATTGTAAATGCACAAACAGTAATTTCTCCGCATTGCAAGCTGCAATTCTGAAATTTTTTGCTTTTTCCTGCTCCTCTTAGCATGATAAAGAAGATTCAAAGAGAGTGAGATGCCAGCTCCTTTCATTCAGTCAGTAGCTTCAATCATTTCTGGATGTTTTTCAATGGCAAAAATCAATGAATATTGTAAATGCACAAACAGTAATTTCTCCGCATTGCAAGGTGCAATTCTGAAATTTTTTGCTTTTTCCTGCTCCTCTTAGCATGATAAAGAAGATTCAAAGAGAGTGAGATGCCAGCTCCTTTCGTTCAGTCAGTAGCTTCAATCATTTCTGGACGTTTTTCAATGGCAAAAATCATTGAATATTATAAATGCACAAACAGTAATTTCTCCGCATTGCAAGGTGCAATTCTGAAATTTTTTGCTTTTTCCTGTTAATCCTAGCATGATAAAGAAGATTCAAAGAGAGTGAGATGCCAGCTCCTTTCATTCAGTCAGTAGCTTCAAACATTTCTGGTATATGAAAAACATGTTTTTCAATGGCAAAAATCAATGAATATTGTAAATGCACAAACAGTAATATCTCCACATTGCACGGTGCAATTCTGAAATTTTTAGCTTTTTCCTGTTAATCCTAGCATGATAAAGAAGATTCAAAGAGAGTGAGATGCCAGCTCCTTTCATTCAGTCAGTAGCTTCAAACATTTCTGGTATATGAAAAACATGTTTTTCAATGGCAAAAATCAATGAATATTGTAAATGCACAAACAGTAATATCTCCACATTGCAAGGTGCAATTCTGAAATTTTTTGCTTTTTCCTGTTAATCCTAGCATGATAAAGAAGATTCAAAGAGAGTGAGATGCCAGCTCCTTTCATTCAGTCAGTAGCTTCAAACATTTCTGGTATATGAAAAACATGTTTTTCAATGGCAAAAATCAATGAATATTGTAAATGCACAAACAGTAATATCTCCACATTGCAAGGTGCAATTCTGAAATTTTTTGCTTTTTCCTGCTAATCCTAGCATGATAAAGAAGATTCAAAGAGAGTGAGATGCCAGCTCCTTTCATTCAGTCAGTAGCTTCAAACATTTCTGGTATATGAAAAACATGTTTTTCAATGGCAAAAATCAATGAATATTGTAAATGCACAAACAGTAATATCTCCACATTGCACGGTGCAATTCTGAAATTTTTAGCTTTTTCCTGTTAATCCTAGCATGATAAAGAAGATTCAAAGAGAGTGAGATGCCAGCTCCTTTCATTCAGTCAGTAGCTTCAAACATTTCTGGTATATGAAAAACATGTTTTTCAATGGCAAAAATCAATGAATATTGTAAATGCACAAACAGTAATATCTCCACATTGCAAGGTGCAATTCTGAAATTTTTTGCTTTTTCCTGCTAATCCTAGCATGATAAAGAAGATTCAAAGAGAGTGAGATGCCAGCTCCTTTCATTCAGTCAGTAGCTTCAAACATTTCTGGTATATGAAAAACATGTTTTTCAATGGCAAAAATCAATGAATATTGTAAATGCACAAACAGTAATATCTCCACATTGCAAGGTGCAATTCTGAAATTTTTTGCTTTTTCCTGTTAATCCTAGCATGATAAAGAAGATTCAAAGAGAGTGAGATGCCAGCTCCTTTCATTCAGTCAGTAGCTTCAAACATTTCTGGTATATGAAAAACATGTTTTTCAATGGCAAAAATCAATGAATATTGTAAATGCACAAACAGTAATATCTCCACATTGCAAGGTGCAATTCTGAAATTTTTTGCTTTTTCCTGCTAATCCTAGCATGATAAAGAAGATTCAAAGAGAGTGAGATGCCAGCTCCTTTCATTCAGTCAGTAGCTTCAAACATTTCTGGTATATGAAAAACATGTTTTTCAATGGCAAAAATCAATGAATATTGTAAATGCACAAACAGTAATTTCTCCGCATTGCAAGGTGCAATTCTGAAATTTTTTGCTTTTTCCTGCTCCTCTTAGCATGATAAAGAAGATTCAAAGAGAGTGAGATGTCAGCTCCTTTCATTCAGTCAGTAGCTTCAAGCATTTCTGGTATATGAATAACATGATGTTTTTCAATGGCAAAAATCAATGAATATTGTAAATGCACAAACAGTAATTTCTCCGCATTGCAAGGTGCAATTCTGAAATTTTTTGCTTTTTCCTGCTCCTCTTAGCATGATAAAGAAGATTCAAAGAGAGTGAGATGCCAGCTCCTTTCATTCAGTCAGTAGCTTCAATCATTTCTGGATGTTTTTCAATGGCAAAAATCAATGAATATTGTAAATGCACAAACAGTAATTTCTCCGCATTGCAAGGTGCAATTCTGAAATTTTTTGCTTTTTCCTGCTCCTCTTAGCATGATAAAGAAGATTCAAAGAGAGTGAGATGCCAGCTCCTTTCGTTCAGTCAGTAGCTTCAATCATTTCTGGACGTTTTTCAATGGCAAAAATCATTGAATATTATAAATGCACAAACAGTAATTTCTCCGCATTGCAAGGTGCAATTCTGAAATTTTTTACTTTTTCCTGCTCCTCTTAGCATGATAAAGAAGATTCAAAGAGAGTGAGATGCCAGCTCCTTTCATTCAGTCAGTAGCTTCAATCATTTCTGGTATATGAATAACATGATGTTTTTCAATGGCAAAAATCAATGAATATTGTAAATGCACAAACAGTAATTTCTCCGCATTGCAAGGTGCAATTCTGAAATTTTTTGCTTTTTCCTGCTCCTCTTAGCATGATAAAGAAGATTCAAAGAGAGTGAGATGCCAGCTCCTTTCATTCAGTCAGTAGCTTCAAACATTTCTGGTATATGAATAACATGATGTTTTTCAATGGCAAAAATCAATGAATATTGTAAATGCACAAACAGTAATTTCTCCGCATTGCAAGGTGCAAGTCTGAAATTTTTTGCTTTTTCCTGCTCCTCTTAGCATGATAAAGAAGATTCAAAGAGAGTGAGATGCCAGCTACTTTCATTCAGTCAGTAGCTTCAATCATTTCTGGACGTTTTTCAATGGTAAAAATCAATGAATATTGTAAATGCACAAACAGTAATTTCTCCACATTGCAAGGTGCAATTCTGAAATTTTTTGCTTTTTCCTGCTCCTCTTAGCATGATAAAGAAGATTCAAAGAGAGTGAGATGCCAGCTCCTTTCATTCAGTCAGTAGCTTCAAACATTTCTGGTATATGAATAACATGATGTTTTTCAATGGCAAAAATCAATGAATATTGTAAATGCACAAACAGTAATTTCTCCGCATTGCAAGGTGCAATTCTGAAATTTTTTGCTTTTTCCTGCTCCTCTTAGCATGATAAAGAAGATTCAAAGAGAGTGAGATGCCAGCTCCTTTCATTCAGTCAGTAGCTTCAAACATTTCTGGTATATGAATAACATGATGTTTTTCAATGGCAAAAATCAATGAATATTGTAAATGCACAAACAGTAATTTCTCCGCATTGCAAGGTGCAAGTCTGAAATTTTTTGCTTTTTCCTGCTCCTCTTAGCATGATAAAGAAGATTCAAAGAGAGTGAGATGCCAGCTACTTTCATTCAGTCAGTAGCTTCAATCATTTCTGGACGTTTTTCAATGGTAAAAATCAATGAATATTGTAAATGCACAAACAGTAATTTCTCCACATTGCAAGGTGCAATTCTGAAATTTTTTGCTTTTTCCTGCTCCTCTTAGCATGATAAAGAAGATTCAAAGAGAGTGAGATGCCAGCTCCTTTCATTCAGTCAGTAGCTTCAATCATTTCTGGATGTTTTTCAATGGCAAAAATCAATGAATATTGTAAATGCACAAACTGGAATTTCTCCGCATTGCAAGGTGCAATTCTGAAATTTTTTGCTTTTTCCTGCTCCTCTTAGCATGATAAAGAAGATTCAAAGAGAGTGAGATGCCAGCTCCTTTCATTCAGTCAGTAGCTTCAATCATTTCTGGACGTTTTTCAATGGCAAAAACCAATGAATATTGTAAATGCACAAAACAGTAATTTCTCCGCATTGCAAGGTGCAATTCTGAAATTTTTTGCTTTTTCCTGCTCCTCTTAGCATGATAAAGAAGATTCAAAGAGAGTGAGATGCCAGCTCCTTTCATTCAGTCAGTACCTTCAATCATTTCTGGACGTTTTTCAATGGCAAAAATCAATGAATATTGTAAATGCACAAACAGTAATTTCTCCGCATTGCAAGGTGCAATTCTGAAATTTTTTGCTTTTTCCTGCTCCTCTTAGCATGATAAAGAAGATTCAAAGAGAGTGAGATGCCAGCTCCTTTCATTCAGTCAGTAGCTTCAATCATTTCTGGATGTTTTTCAATGGCAAAAATCAATGAATATTGTAAATGCACAAACAGTAATTTCTCCGCATTGCAAGGTGCAATTCTGAAATTTTTTGCTTTTTCCTGCTCCTCTTAGCATGATAAACAAGATTCAAAGAGAGTGTGATGTCAGCTCCTTTCATTCAGTCAGTAGCTTCAAACATTTCTGGTATATGAATAACATGATGTTTTTCAATGGCAAAAATCAATGAATATTGTAAATGCACAAACAGTAATTTCTCCGCATTGCAAGGTGCAATTCTGAAATTTTTTGCTTTTTCCTGCTCCTCTTAGCATGATAAAGAAGATTCAAAGAGAGTGAGATGCCAGCTCCTTTCATTCAGTCAGTAGCTTCAATCATTTCTGGATGTTTTTCAATGGCAAAAATCAATGAATATTGTAAATGCACAAACAGTAATTTCTCCGCATTGCAAGGTGCAATTCTGAAATTTTTTGCTTTTTCCTGCTCCTCTTAGCATGATAAAGAAGATTCAAAGAGAGTGAGATGTCAGCTCCTTTCATTCAGTCAGTAGCTTCAAGCATTTCTGGTATATGAATAACATGATGTTTTTCAATGGCAAAAATCAATGAATATTGTAAATGCACAAACAGTAATTTCTCCGCATTGCAAGGTGCAATTCTGAAATTTTTTGCTTTTTCCTGCTCCTCTTAGCATGATAAAGAAGATTCAAAGAGAGTGAGATGCCAGCTCCTTTCATTCAGTCAGTAGCTTCAATCATTTCTGGATGTTTTTCAATGGCAAAAATCAATGAATATTGTAAATGCACAAACAGTAATTTCTCCGCATTGCAAGGTGCAATTCTGAAATTTTTTGCTTTTTCCTGCTCCTCTTAGCATGATAAAGAAGATTCAAAGAGAGTGAGATGCCAGCTCCTTTCGTTCAGTCAGTAGCTTCAATCATTTCTGGACGTTTTTCAATGGCAAAAATCATTGAATATTATAAATGCACAAACAGTAATTTCTCCGCATTGCAAGGTGCAATTCTGAAATTTTTTACTTTTTCCTGCTCCTCTTAGCATGATAAAGAAGATTCAAAGAGAGTGAGATGCCAGCTCCTTTCATTCAGTCAGTAGCTTCAATCATTTCTGGTATATGAATAACATGATGTTTTTCAATGGCAAAAATCAATGAATATTGTAAATGCACAAACAGTAATTTCTCCGCATTGCAAGGTGCAATTCTGAAATTTTTTGCTTTTTCCTGCTCCTCTTAGCATGATAAAGAAGATTCAAAGAGAGTGAGATGCCAGCTCCTTTCATTCAGTCAGTAGCTTCAAACATTTCTGGTATATGAATAACATGATGTTTTTCAATGGCAAAAATCAATGAATATTGTAAATGCACAAACAGTAATTTCTCCGCATTGCAAGGTGCAAGTCTGAAATTTTTTGCTTTTTCCTGCTCCTCTTAGCATGATAAAGAAGATTCAAAGAGAGTGAGATGCCAGCTACTTTCATTCAGTCAGTAGCTTCAATCATTTCTGGACGTTTTTCAATGGTAAAAATCAATGAATATTGTAAATGCACAAACAGTAATTTCTCCACATTGCAAGGTGCAATTCTGAAATTTTTTGCTTTTTCCTGCTCCTCTTAGCATGATAAAGAAGATTCAAAGAGAGTGAGATGCCAGCTCCTTTCATTCAGTCAGTAGCTTCAAACATTTCTGGTATATGAATAACATGATGTTTTTCAATGGCAAAAATCAATGAATATTGTAAATGCACAAACAGTAATTTCTCCGCATTGCAAGGTGCAATTCTGAAATTTTTTGCTTTTTCCTGCTCCTCTTAGCATGATAAAGAAGATTCAAAGAGAGTGAGATGCCAGCTCCTTTCATTCAGTCAGTAGCTTCAAACATTTCTGGTATATGAATAACATGATGTTTTTCAATGGCAAAAATCAATGAATATTGTAAATGCACAAACAGTAATTTCTCCGCATTGCAAGGTGCAAGTCTGAAATTTTTTGCTTTTTCCTGCTCCTCTTAGCATGATAAAGAAGATTCAAAGAGAGTGAGATGCCAGCTACTTTCATTCAGTCAGTAGCTTCAATCATTTCTGGACGTTTTTCAATGGTAAAAATCAATGAATATTGTAAATGCACAAACAGTAATTTCTCCACATTGCAAGGTGCAATTCTGAAATTTTTTGCTTTTTCCTGCTCCTCTTAGCATGATAAAGAAGATTCAAAGAGAGTGAGATGCCAGCTCCTTTCATTCAGTCAGTAGCTTCAATCATTTCTGGATGTTTTTCAATGGCAAAAATCAATGAATATTGTAAATGCACAAACTGTAATTTCTCCGCATTGCAAGGTGCAATTCTGAAATTTTTTGCTTTTTCCTGCTCCTCTTAGCATGATAAAGAAGATTCAAAGAGAGTGAGATGCCAGCTCCTTTCATTCAGTCAGTACCTTCAATCATTTCTGGACGTTTTTCAATGGCAAAAATCAATGAATATTGTAAATGCACAAACAGTAATTTCTCCGCATTGCAAGGTGCAATTCTGAAATTTTTTGCTTTTTCCTGCTCCTCTTAGCATGATAAAGAAGATTCAAAGAGAGTGAGATGCCAGCTCCTTTCATTCAGTCAGTAGCTTCAATCATTTCTGGATGTTTTTCAATGGCAAAAATCAATGAATATTGTAAATGCACAAACAGTAATTTCTCCGCATTGCAAGGTGCAATTCTGAAATTTTTTGCTTTTTCCTGCTCCTCTTAGCATGATAAACAAGATTCAAAGAGAGTGTGATGTCAGCTCCTTTCATTCAGTCAGTAGCTTCAAACATTTCTGGTATATGAATAACATGATGTTTTTCAATGGCAAAAATCAATGAATATTGTAAATGCACAAACAGTAATTTCTCCGCATTGCAAGGTGCAATTCTGAAATTTTTTGCTTTTTCCTGCTCCTCTTAGCATGATAAAGAAGATTCAAAGAGAGTGAGATGCCAGCTCCTTTCATTCAGTCAGTAGCTTCAATCATTTCTGGATGTTTTTCAATGGCAAAAATCAATGAATATTGTAAATGCACAAACAGTAATTTCTCCGCATTGCAAGGTGCAATTCTGAAATTTTTTGCTTTTTCCTGCTCCTCTTAGCATGATAAAGAAGATTCAAAGAGAGTGAGATGCCAGCTCCTTTCATTCAGTCAGTAGCTTCAAACATTTCTGGTATATGAATAACATGATGTTTTTCAATGGCAAAAATCAATGAATATTGTAAATGCACAAACAGTAATTTCTCCGCATTGCAAGGTGCAAGTCTGAAATTTTTTGCTTTTTCCTGCTCCTCTTAGCATGATAAAGAAGATTCAAAGAGAGTGAGATGCCAGCTACTTTCATTCAGTCAGTAGCTTCAATCATTTCTGGACGTTTTTCAATGGTAAAAATCAATGAATATTGTAAATGCACAAACAGTAATTTCTCCACATTGCAAGGTGCAATTCTGAAATTTTTTGCTTTTTCCTGCTCCTCTTAGCATGATAAAGAAGATTCAAAGAGAGTGAGATGCCAGCTCCTTTCATTCAGTCAGTAGCTTCAAACATTTCTGGTATATGAATAACATGATGTTTTTCAATGGCAAAAATCAATGAATATTGTAAATGCACAAACAGTAATTTCTCCGCATTGCAAGGTGCAATTCTGAAATTTTTTGCTTTTTCCTGCTCCTCTTAGCATGATAAAGAAGATTCAAAGAGAGTGAGATGCCAGCTCCTTTCATTCAGTCAGTAGCTTCAAACATTTCTGGTATATGAATAACATGATGTTTTTCAATGGCAAAAATCAATGAATATTGTAAATGCACAAACAGTAATTTCTCCGCATTGCAAGGTGCAAGTCTGAAATTTTTTGCTTTTTCCTGCTCCTCTTAGCATGATAAAGAAGATTCAAAGAGAGTGAGATGCCAGCTACTTTCATTCAGTCAGTAGCTTCAATCATTTCTGGACGTTTTTCAATGGTAAAAATCAATGAATATTGTAAATGCACAAACAGTAATTTCTCCACATTGCAAGGTGCAATTCTGAAATTTTTTGCTTTTTCCTGCTCCTCTTAGCATGATAAAGAAGATTCAAAGAGAGTGAGATGCCAGCTCCTTTCATTCAGTCAGTAGCTTCAATCATTTCTGGATGTTTTTCAATGGCAAAAATCAATGAATATTGTAAATGCACAAACTGTAATTTCTCCGCATTGCAAGGTGCAATTCTGAAATTTTTTGCTTTTTCCTGCTCCTCTTAGCATGATAAAGAAGATTCAAAGAGAGTGAGATGCCAGCTCCTTTCATTCAGTCAGTAGCTTCAATCATTTCTGGACGTTTTTCAATGGCAAAAACCAATGAATATTGTAAATGCACAAAACAGTAATTTCTCCGCATTGCAAGGTGCAATTCTGAAATTTTTTGCTTTTTCCTGCTCCTCTTAGCATGATAAAGAAGATTCAAAGAGAGTGAGATGCCAGCTCCTTTCATTCAGTCAGTAGCTTCAATCATTTCTGGATGTTTTTCAATGGCAAAAATCAATGAATATTGTAAATGCACAAACAGTAATTTCTCCGCATTGCAAGGTGCAATTCTGAAATTTTTTGCTTTTTCCTGCTCCTCTTAGCATGATAAACAAGATTCAAAGAGAGTGTGATGTCAGCTCCTTTCATTCAGTCAGTAGCTTCAAACATTTCTGGTATATGAATAACATGATGTTTTTCAATGGCAAAAATCAATGAATATTGTAAATGCACAAACAGTAATTTCTCCGCATTGCAAGGTGCAATTCTGAAATTTTTTGCTTTTTCCTGCTCCTCTTAGCATGATAAAGAAGATTCAAAGAGAGTGAGATGCCAGCTCCTTTCATTCAGTCAGTAGCTTCAATCATTTCTGGATGTTTTTCAATGGCAAAAATCAATGAATATTGTAAATGCACAAACAGTAATTTCTCCGCATTGCAAGGTGCAATTCTGAAATTTTTTGCTTTTTCCTGCTCCTCTTAGCATGATAAAGAAGATTCAAAGAGAGTGAGATGCCAGCTCCTTTCATTCAGTCAGTAGCTTCAAACATTTCTGGTATATGAATAACATGATGTTTTTCAATGGCAAAAATCAATGAATATTGTAAATGCACAAACAGTAATTTCTCCGCATTGCAAGGTGCAAGTCTGAAATTTTTTGCTTTTTCCTGCTCCTCTTAGCATGATAAAGAAGATTCAAAGAGAGTGAGATGCCAGCTACTTTCATTCAGTCAGTAGCTTCAATCATTTCTGGACGTTTTTCAATGGTAAAAATCAATGAATATTGTAAATGCACAAACAGTAATTTCTCCGCATTGCAAGGTGCAATTCTGAAATTTTTTGCTTTTTCCTGCTCCTCTTAGCATGATAAAGAAGATTCAAAGAGAGTGAGATGTCAGCTCCTTTCATTCAGTCAGTAGCTTCAAACATTTCTGGTATATGAATAACATGATGTTTTTCAATGGCAAAAATCAATGAATATTGTAAATGCACAAACAGTAATTTCTCCGCATTGCAAGGTGCAATTCTGAAATTTTTTGCTTTTTCCTGCTCCTCTTAGCATGATAAAGAAGATTCAAAGAGAGTGAGATGCCAGCTCCTTTCGTTCAGTCAGTAGCTTCAATCATTTCTGGACGTTTTTCAATGGCAAAAATCATTGAATATTATAAATGCACAAACAGTAATTTCTCCACATTGCAAGGTGCAATTCTGAAATTTTTTGCTTTTTCCCGCTCCTCTTAGCATGATAAAGAAGATTCAAAGAGAGTGAGGTGCCAGCTCCTTTCATTCAGTCAGTAGCTTCAAACATTTCTGGTATATGAATAACATGTTTTTCAATGGCAAAAATCAATGAATATTGTAAATGCACAAACAGTAATTTCTCCGCATTGCAAGGTGCAATTCTGAAATTTTTTGCTTTTTCCTGCTCCTCTTAGCATGATAAAGAAGATTCAAAGAGAGTGAGATGCCAGCTCCTTTCATTCAGTCAGTAGCTTCAATCATTTCTGGACATTTTTCAATGGCAAAAATCAATGAATATTGTAAATGCACAAACAGTAATTTCTCCGCATTGCAAGGTGCAATTCTGAAATTTTTTGCTTTTTCCTGCTCCTCTTAGCATGATAAAGAAGATTCAAAGAGAGTGAGATGTCAGCTCCTTTCATTCAGTCAGTAGCTTCAAACATTTCTGGTATATGAATAACATGATGTTTTTCAATGGCAAAAATCAATGAATATTGTAAATGCACAAACAGTAATTTCTCCGCATTGCAAGCTGCAATTCTGAAATTTTTTGCTTTTTCCTGCTCCTCTTAGCATGATAAAGAAGATTCAAAGAGAGTGAGATGCCAGCTCCTTTCATTCAGTCAGTAGCTTCAATCATTTCTGGATGTTTTTCAATGGCAAAAATCAATGAATATTGTAAATGCACAAACAGTAATTTCTCCGCATTGCAAGGTGCAATTCTGAAATTTTTTGCTTTTTCCTGCTCCTCTTAGCATGATAAAGAAGATTCAAAGAGAGTGAGATGCCAGCTCCTTTCGTTCAGTCAGTAGCTTCAATCATTTCTGGACGTTTTTCAATGGCAAAAATCATTGAATATTATAAATGCACAAACAGTAATTTCTCCGCATTGCAAGGTGCAATTCTGAAATTTTTTGCTTTTTCCTGTTAATCCTAGCATGATAAAGAAGATTCAAAGAGAGTGAGATGCCAGCTCCTTTCATTCAGTCAGTAGCTTCAAACATTTCTGGTATATGAAAAACATGTTTTTCAATGGCAAAAATCAATGAATATTGTAAATGCACAAACAGTAATATCTCCACATTGCACGGTGCAATTCTGAAATTTTTAGCTTTTTCCTGTTAATCCTAGCATGATAAAGAAGATTCAAAGAGAGTGAGATGCCAGCTCCTTTCATTCAGTCAGTAGCTTCAAACATTTCTGGTATATGAAAAACATGTTTTTCAATGGCAAAAATCAATGAATATTGTAAATGCACAAACAGTAATATCTCCACATTGCAAGGTGCAATTCTGAAATTTTTTGCTTTTTCCTGTTAATCCTAGCATGATAAAGAAGATTCAAAGAGAGTGAGATGCCAGCTCCTTTCATTCAGTCAGTAGCTTCAAACATTTCTGGTATATGAAAAACATGTTTTTCAATGGCAAAAATCAATGAATATTGTAAATGCACAAACAGTAATATCTCCACATTGCAAGGTGCAATTCTGAAATTTTTTGCTTTTTCCTGCTAATCCTAGCATGATAAAGAAGATTCAAAGAGAGTGAGATGCCAGCTCCTTTCATTCAGTCAGTAGCTTCAAACATTTCTGGTATATGAAAAACATGTTTTTCAATGGCAAAAATCAATGAATATTGTAAATGCACAAACAGTAATATCTCCACATTGCACGGTGCAATTCTGAAATTTTTAGCTTTTTCCTGTTAATCCTAGCATGATAAAGAAGATTCAAAGAGAGTGAGATGCCAGCTCCTTTCATTCAGTCAGTAGCTTCAAACATTTCTGGTATATGAAAAACATGTTTTTCAATGGCAAAAATCAATGAATATTGTAAATGCACAAACAGTAATATCTCCACATTGCAAGGTGCAATTCTGAAATTTTTTGCTTTTTCCTGCTAATCCTAGCATGATAAAGAAGATTCAAAGAGAGTGAGATGCCAGCTCCTTTCATTCAGTCAGTAGCTTCAAACATTTCTGGTATATGAAAAACATGTTTTTCAATGGCAAAAATCAATGAATATTGTAAATGCACAAACAGTAATATCTCCACATTGCAAGGTGCAATTCTGAAATTTTTTGCTTTTTCCTGTTAATCCTAGCATGATAAAGAAGATTCAAAGAGAGTGAGATGCCAGCTCCTTTCATTCAGTCAGTAGCTTCAAACATTTCTGGTATATGAAAAACATGTTTTTCAATGGCAAAAATCAATGAATATTGTAAATGCACAAACAGTAATATCTCCACATTGCAAGGTGCAATTCTGAAATTTTTTGCTTTTTCCTGCTAATCCTAGCATGATAAAGAAGATTCAAAGAGAGTGAGATGCCAGCTCCTTTCATTCAGTCAGTAGCTTCAAACATTTCTGGTATATGAAAAACATGTTTTTCAATGGCAAAAATCAATGAATATTGTAAATGCACAAACAGTAATTTCTCCGCATTGCAAGGTGCAATTCTGAAATTTTTTGCTTTTTCCTGCTCCTCTTAGCATGATAAAGAAGATTCAAAGAGAGTGAGATGTCAGCTCCTTTCATTCAGTCAGTAGCTTCAAGCATTTCTGGTATATGAATAACATGATGTTTTTCAATGGCAAAAATCAATGAATATTGTAAATGCACAAACAGTAATTTCTCCGCATTGCAAGGTGCAATTCTGAAATTTTTTGCTTTTTCCTGCTCCTCTTAGCATGATAAAGAGGATTCAAAGAGAGTGAGATGCCAGCTCCTTTCATTCAGTCAGTAGCTTCAAACATTTCTGGTATATGAATAACATGATGTTTTTCAATGGCAAAAATCAATGAATATTGTAAATGCACAAACAGTAATTTCTCCGCATTGCAAGGTGCAAGTCTGAAATTTTTTGCTTTTTCCTGCTCCTCTTAGCATGATAAAGAAGATTCAAAGAGAGTGAGATGCCAGCTACTTTCATTCAGTCAGTAGCTTCAATCATTTCTGGACGTTTTTCAATGGTAAAAATCAATGAATATTGTAAATGCACAAACAGTAATTTCTCCACATTGCAAGGTGCAATTCTGAAATTTTTTGCTTTTTCCTGCTCCTCTTAGCATGATAAAGAAGATTCAAAGAGAGTGAGATGCCAGCTCCTTTCATTCAGTCAGTAGCTTCAATCATTTCTGGATGTTTTTCAATGGCAAAAATCAATGAATATTGTAAATGCACAAACTGTAATTTCTCCGCATTGCAAGGTGCAATTCTGAAATTTTTTGCTTTTTCCTGCTCCTCTTAGCATGATAAAGAAGATTCAAAGAGAGTGAGATGCCAGCTCCTTTCATTCAGTCAGTAGCTTCAATCATTTCTGGACGTTTTTCAATGGCAAAAACCAATGAATATTGTAAATGCACAAAACAGTAATTTCTCCGCATTGCAAGGTGCAATTCTGAAATTTTTTGCTTTTTCCTGCTCCTCTTAGCATGATAAAGAAGATTCAAAGAGAGTGAGATGCCAGCTCCTTTCATTCAGTCAGTAGCTTCAATCATTTCTGGATGTTTTTCAATGGCAAAAATCAATGAATATTGTAAATGCACAAACAGTAATTTCTCCGCATTGCAAGGTGCAATTCTGAAATTTTTTGCTTTTTCCTGCTCCTCTTAGCATGATAAACAAGATTCAAAGAGAGTGTGATGTCAGCTCCTTTCATTCAGTCAGTAGCTTCAAACATTTCTGGTATATGAATAACATGATGTTTTTCAATGGCAAAAATCAATGAATATTGTAAATGCACAAACAGTAATTTCTCCGCATTGCAAGGTGCAATTCTGAAATTTTTTGCTTTTTCCTGCTCCTCTTAGCATGATAAAGAAGATTCAAAGAGAGTGAGATGCCAGCTCCTTTCATTCAGTCAGTAGCTTCAATCATTTCTGGATGTTTTTCAATGGCAAAAATCAATGAATATTGTAAATGCACAAACAGTAATTTCTCCGCATTGCAAGGTGCAATTCTGAAATTTTTTGCTTTTTCCTGCTCCTCTTAGCATGATAAAGAAGATTCAAAGAGAGTGAGATGCCAGCTCCTTTCATTCAGTCAGTAGCTTCAAACATTTCTGGTATATGAATAACATGATGTTTTTCAATGGCAAAAATCAATGAATATTGTAAATGCACAAACAGTAATTTCTCCGCATTGCAAGGTGCAAGTCTGAAATTTTTTGCTTTTTCCTGCTCCTCTTAGCATGATAAAGAAGATTCAAAGAGAGTGAGATGCCAGCTACTTTCATTCAGTCAGTAGCTTCAATCATTTCTGGACGTTTTTCAATGGTAAAAATCAATGAATATTGTAAATGCACAAACAGTAATTTCTCCGCATTGCAAGGTGCAATTCTGAAATTTTTTGCTTTTTCCTGCTCCTCTTAGCATGATAAAGAAGATTCAAAGAGAGTGAGATGTCAGCTCCTTTCATTCAGTCAGTAGCTTCAAACATTTCTGGTATATGAATAACATGATGTTTTTCAATGGCAAAAATCAATGAATATTGTAAATGCACAAACAGTAATTTCTCCGCATTGCAAGGTGCAATTCTGAAATTTTTTGCTTTTTCCTGCTCCTCTTAGCATGATAAAGAAGATTCAAAGAGAGTGAGATGCCAGCTCCTTTCGTTCAGTCAGTAGCTTCAATCATTTCTGGACGTTTTTCAATGGCAAAAATCATTGAATATTATAAATGCACAAACAGTAATTTCTCCACATTGCAAGGTGCAATTCTGAAATTTTTTGCTTTTTCCCGCTCCTCTTAGCATGATAAAGAAGATTCAAAGAGAGTGAGGTGCCAGCTCCTTTCATTCAGTCAGTAGCTTCAAACATTTCTGGTATATGAATAACATGTTTTTCAATGGCAAAAATCAATGAATATTGTAAATGCACAAACAGTAATTTCTCCGCATTGCAAGGTGCAATTCTGAAATTTTTTGCTTTTTCCTGCTCCTCTTAGCATGATAAAGAAGATTCAAAGAGAGTGAGATGCCAGCTCCTTTCATTCAGTCAGTAGCTTCAATCATTTCTGGACATTTTTCAATGGCAAAAATCAATGAATATTGTAAATGCACAAACAGTAATTTCTCCGCATTGCAAGGTGCAATTCTGAAATTTTTTGCTTTTTCCTGCTCCTCTTAGCATGATAAAGAAGATTCAAAGAGAGTGAGATGTCAGCTCCTTACATTCAGTCAGTAGCTTCAAACATTTCTGGTATATGAATAACATGATGTTTTTCAATGGCAAAAATCAATGAATATTGTAAATGCACAAACAGTAATTTCTCCGCATTGCAAGCTGCAATTCTGAAATTTTTTGCTTTTTCCTGCTCCTCTTAGCATGATAAAGAAGATTCAAAGAGAGTGAGATGCCAGCTCCTTTCATTCAGTCAGTAGCTTCAATCATTTCTGGATGTTTTTCAATGGCAAAAATCAATGAATATTGTAAATGCACAAACAGTAATTTCTCCGCATTGCAAGGTGCAATTCTGAAATTTTTTGCTTTTTCCTGCTCCTCTTAGCATGATAAAGAAGATTCAAAGAGAGTGAGATGCCAGCTCCTTTCGTTCAGTCAGTAGCTTCAATCATTTCTGGACGTTTTTCAATGGCAAAAATCATTGAATATTATAAATGCACAAACAGTAATTTCTCCGCATTGCAAGGTGCAATTCTGAAATTTTTTGCTTTTTCCTGTTAATCCTAGCATGATAAAGAAGATTCAAAGAGAGTGAGATGCCAGCTCCTTTCATTCAGTCAGTAGCTTCAAACATTTCTGGTATATGAAAAACATGTTTTTCAATGGCAAAAATCAATGAATATTGTAAATGCACAAACAGTAATATCTCCACATTGCACGGTGCAATTCTGAAATTTTTAGCTTTTTCCTGTTAATCCTAGCATGATAAAGAAGATTCAAAGAGAGTGAGATGCCAGCTCCTTTCATTCAGTCAGTAGCTTCAAACATTTCTGGTATATGAAAAACATGTTTTTCAATGGCAAAAATCAATGAATATTGTAAATGCACAAACAGTAATATCTCCACATTGCAAGGTGCAATTCTGAAATTTTTTGCTTTTTCCTGTTAATCCTAGCATGATAAAGAAGATTCAAAGAGAGTGAGATGCCAGCTCCTTTCATTCAGTCAGTAGCTTCAAACATTTCTGGTATATGAAAAACATGTTTTTCAATGGCAAAAATCAATGAATATTGTAAATGCACAAACAGTAATATCTCCACATTGCAAGGTGCAATTCTGAAATTTTTTGCTTTTTCCTGCTAATCCTAGCATGATAAAGAAGATTCAAAGAGAGTGAGATGCCAGCTCCTTTCATTCAGTCAGTAGCTTCAAACATTTCTGGTATATGAAAAACATGTTTTTCAATGGCAAAAATCAATGAATATTGTAAATGCACAAACAGTAATATCTCCACATTGCACGGTGCAATTCTGAAATTTTTAGCTTTTTCCTGTTAATCCTAGCATGATAAAGAAGATTCAAAGAGAGTGAGATGCCAGCTCCTTTCATTCAGTCAGTAGCTTCAAACATTTCTGGTATATGAAAAACATGTTTTTCAATGGCAAAAATCAATGAATATTGTAAATGCACAAACAGTAATATCTCCACATTGCAAGGTGCAATTCTGAAATTTTTTGCTTTTTCCTGCTAATCCTAGCATGATAAAGAAGATTCAAAGAGAGTGAGATGCCAGCTCCTTTCATTCAGTCAGTAGCTTCAAACATTTCTGGTATATGAAAAACATGTTTTTCAATGGCAAAAATCAATGAATATTGTAAATGCACAAACAGTAATATCTCCACATTGCAAGGTGCAATTCTGAAATTTTTTGCTTTTTCCTGTTAATCCTAGCATGATAAAGAAGATTCAAAGAGAGTGAGATGCCAGCTCCTTTCATTCAGTCAGTAGCTTCAAACATTTCTGGTATATGAAAAACATGTTTTTCAATGGCAAAAATCAATGAATATTGTAAATGCACAAACAGTAATATCTCCACATTGCAAGGTGCAATTCTGAAATTTTTTGCTTTTTCCTGCTAATCCTAGCATGATAAAGAAGATTCAAAGAGAGTGAGATGCCAGCTCCTTTCATTCAGTCAGTAGCTTCAAACATTTCTGGTATATGAAAAACATGTTTTTCAATGGCAAAAATCAATGAATATTGTAAATGCACAAACAGTAATTTCTCCGCATTGCAAGGTGCAATTCTGAAATTTTTTGCTTTTTCCTGCTCCTCTTAGCATGATAAAGAAGATTCAAAGAGAGTGAGATGTCAGCTCCTTTCATTCAGTCAGTAGCTTCAAGCATTTCTGGTATATGAATAACATGATGTTTTTCAATGGCAAAAATCAATGAATATTGTAAATGCACAAACAGTAATTTCTCCGCATTGCAAGGTGCAATTCTGAAATTTTTTGCTTTTTCCTGCTCCTCTTAGCATGATAAAGAAGATTCAAAGAGAGTGAGATGCCAGCTCCTTTCATTCAGTCAGTAGCTTCAATCATTTCTGGATGTTTTTCAATGGCAAAAATCAATGAATATTGTAAATGCACAAACAGTAATTTCTCCGCATTGCAAGGTGCAATTCTGAAATTTTTTGCTTTTTCCTGCTCCTCTTAGCATGATAAAGAAGATTCAAAGAGAGTGAGATGCCAGCTCCTTTCGTTCAGTCAGTAGCTTCAATCATTTCTGGACGTTTTTCAATGGCAAAAATCATTGAATATTATAAATGCACAAACAGTAATTTCTCCGCATTGCAAGGTGCAATTCTGAAATTTTTTACTTTTTCCTGCTCCTCTTAGCATGATAAAGAAGATTCAAAGAGAGTGAGATGCCAGCTCCTTTCATTCAGTCAGTAGCTTCAATCATTTCTGGTATATGAATAACATGATGTTTTTCAATGGCAAAAATCAATGAATATTGTAAATGCACAAACAGTAATTTCTCCGCATTGCAAGGTGCAATTCTGAAATTTTTTGCTTTTTCCTGCTCCTCTTAGCATGATAAAGAAGATTCAAAGAGAGTGAGATGCCAGCTCCTTTCATTCAGTCAGTAGCTTCAAACATTTCTGGTATATGAATAACATGATGTTTTTCAATGGCAAAAATCAATGAATATCGTAAATGCACAAACAGTAATTTCTCCGCATTGCAACGTGCAAGTCTGAAATTTTTTGCTTTTTCCTGCTCCTCTTAGCATGATAAAGAAGATTCAAAGAGAGTGAGATGCCAGCTACTTTCATTCAGTCAGTAGCTTCAATCATTTCTGGACGTTTTTCAATGGTAAAAATCAATGAATATTGTAAATGCACAAACAGTAATTTCTCCACATTGCAAGGTGCAATTCTGAAATTTTTTGCTTTTTCCTGCTCCTCTTAGCATGATAAAGAAGATTCAAAGAGAGTGAGATGCCAGCTCCTTTCATTCAGTCAGTAGCTTCAAACATTTCTGGTATATGAATAACATGATGTTTTTCAATGGCAAAAATCAATGAATATTGTAAATGCACAAACAGTAATTTCTCCGCATTGCAAGGAGCAATTCTGAAATTTTTTGCTTTTTCCTGCTCCTCTTAGCATGATAAAGAAGATTCAAAGAGAGTGAGATGCCAGCTCCTTTCATTCAGTCAGTAGCTTCAAACATTTCTGGTATATGAATAACATGATGTTTTTCAATGGCAAAAATCAATGAATATTGTAAATGCACAAACAGTAATTTCTCCGCATTGCAAGGTGCAAGTCTGAAATTTTTTGCTTTTTCCTGCTCCTCTTAGCATGATAAAGAAGATTCAAAGAGAGTGAGATGCCAGCTACTTTCATTCAGTCAGTAGCTTCAATCATTTCTGGACGTTTTTCAATGGTAAAAATCAATGAATATTGTAAATGCACAAACAGTAATTTCTCCACATTGCAAGGTGCAATTCTGAAATTTTTTGCTTTTTCCTGCTCCTCTTAGCATGATAAAGAAGATTCAAAGAGAGTGAGATGCCAGCTCCTTTCATTCAGTCAGTAGCTTCAATCATTTCTGGATGTTTTTCAATGGCAAAAATCAATGAATATTGTAAATGCACAAACTGTAATTTCTCCGCATTGCAAGGTGCAATTCTGAAATTTTTTGCTTTTTCCTGCTCCTCTTAGCATGATAAAGAAGATTCAAAGAGAGTGAGATGCCAGCTCCTTTCATTCAGTCAGTAGCGTCAATCATTTCTGGACGTTTTTCAATGGCAAAAACCAATGAATATTGTAAATGCACAAAACAGTAATTTCTCCGCATTGCAAGGTGCAATTCTGAAATTTTTTGCTTTTTCCTGCTCCTCTTAGCATGATAAAGAAGATTCAAAGAGAGTGAGATGCCAGCTCCTTTCATTCAGTCAGTACCTTCAATCATTTCTGGACGTTTTTCAATGGCAAAAATCAATGAATATTGTAAATGCACAAACAGTAATTTCTCCGCATTGCAAGGTGCAATTCTGAAATTTTTTGCTTTTTCCTGCTCCTCTTAGCATGATAAAGAAGATTCAAAGAGAGTGAGATGCCAGCTCCTTTCATTCAGTCAGTAGCTTCAATCATTTCTGGATGTTTTTCAATGGCAAAAATCAATGAATATTGTAAATGCACAAACAGTAATTTCTCCGCATTGCAAGGTGCAATTCTGAAATTTTTTGCTTTTTCCTGCTCCTCTTAGCATGATAAACAAGATTCAAAGAGAGTGTGATGTCAGCTCCTTTCATTCAGTCAGTAGCTTCAAACATTTCTGGTATATGAATAACATGATGTTTTTCAATGGCAAAAATCAATGAATATTGTAAATGCACAAACAGTAATTTCTCCGCATTGCAAGGTGCAATTCTGAAATTTTTTGCTTTTTCCTGCTTCTCTTAGCATGATAAAGAAGATTCAAAGAGAGTGAGATGCCAGCTCCTTTCATTCAGTCAGTAGCTTCAATCATTTCTGGATGTTTTTCAATGGCAAAAATCAATGAATATTGTAAATGCACAAACAGTAATTTCTCCGCATTGCAAGGTGCAATTCTGAAATTTTTTGCTTTTTCCTGCTCCTCTTAGCATGATAAAGAAGATTCAAAGAGAGTGAGATGTCAGCTCCTTTCATTCAGTCAGTAGCTTCAAGCATTTCTGGTATATGAATAACATGATGTTTTTCAATGGCAAAAATCAATGAATATTGTAAATGCACAAACAGTAATTTCTCCGCATTGCAAGGTGCAATTCTGAAATTTTTTGCTTTTTCCTGCTCCTCTTAGCATGATAAAGAAGATTCAAAGAGAGTGAGATGCCAGCTCCTTTCATTCAGTCAGTAGCTTCAATCATTTCTGGATGTTTTTCAATGGCAAAAATCAATGAATATTGTAAATGCACAAACAGTAATTTCTCCGCATTGCAAGGTGCAATTCTGAAATTTTTTGCTTTTTCCTGCTCCTCTTAGCATGATAAAGAAGATTCAAAGAGAGTGAGATGCCAGCTCCTTTCGTTCAGTCAGTAGCTTCAATCATTTCTGGACGTTTTTCAATGGCAAAAATCATTGAATATTATAAATGCACAAACAGTAATTTCTCCGCATTGCAAGGTGCAATTCTGAAATTTTTTACTTTTTCCTGCTCCTCTTAGCATGATAAAGAAGATTCAAAGAGAGTGAGATGCCAGCTCCTTTCATTCAGTCAGTAGCTTCAATCATTTCTGGTATATGAATAACATGATGTTTTTCAATGGCAAAAATCAATGAATATTGTAAATGCACAAACAGTAATTTCTCCGCATTGCAAGGTGCAATTCTGAAATTTTTTGCTTTTTCCTGCTCCTCTTAGCATGATAAAGAAGATTCAAAGAGAGTGAGATGCCAGCTCCTTTCATTCAGTCAGTAGCTTCAAACATTTCTGGTATATGAATAACATGATGTTTTTCAATGGCAAAAATCAATGAATATTGTAAATGCACAAACAGTAATTTCTCCGCATTGCAAGGTGCAAGTCTGAAATTTTTTGCTTTTTCCTGCTCCTCTTAGCATGATAAAGAAGATTCAAAGAGAGTGAGATGCCAGCTACTTTCATTCAGTCAGTAGCTTCAATCATTTCTGGACGTTTTTCAATGGTAAAAATCAATGAATATTGTAAATGCACAAACAGTAATTTCTCCACATTGCAAGGTGCAATTCTGAAATTTTTTGCTTTTTCCTGCTCCTCTTAGCATGATAAAGAAGATTCAAAGAGAGTGAGATGCCAGCTCCTTTCATTCAGTCAGTAGCTTCAAACATTTCTGGTATATGAATAACATGATGTTTTTCAATGGCAAAAATCAATGAATATTGTAAATGCACAAACAGTAATTTCTCCGCATTGCAAGGTGCAATTCTGAAATTTTTTGCTTTTTCCTGCTCCTCTTAGCATGATAAAGAAGATTCAAAGAGAGTGAGATGCCAGCTCCTTTCATTCAGTCAGTAGCTTCAAACATTTCTGGTATATGAATAACATGATGTTTTTCAATGGCAAAAATCAATGAATATTGTAAATGCACAAACAGTAATTTCTCCGCATTGCAAGGTGCAAGTCTGAAATTTTTTGCTTTTTCCTGCTCCTCTTAGCATGATAAAGAAGATTCAAAGAGAGTGAGATGCCAGCTACTTTCATTCAGTCAGTAGCTTCAATCATTTCTGGACGTTTTTCAATGGTAAAAATCAATGAATATTGTAAATGCACAAACAGTAATTTCTCCACATTGCAAGGTGCAATTCTGAAATTTTTTGCTTTTTCCTGCTCCTCTTAGCATGATAAAGAAGATTCAAAGAGAGTGAGATGCCAGCTCCTTTCATTCAGTCAGTAGCTTCAATCATTTCTGGATGTTTTTCAATGGCAAAAATCAATGAATATTGTAAATGCACAAACTGTAATTTCTCCGCATTGCAAGGTGCAATTCTGAAATTTTTTGCTTTTTCCTGCTCCTCTTAGCATGATAAAGAAGATTCAAAGAGAGTGAGATGCCAGCTCCTTTCATTCAGTCAGTAGCTTCAATCATTTCTGGACGTTTTTCAATGGCAAAAACCAATGAATATTGTAAATGCACAAAACAGTAATTTCTCCGCATTGCAAGGTGCAATTCTGAAATTTTTTGCTTTTTCCTGCTCCTCTTAGCATGATAAAGAAGATTCAAAGAGAGTGAGATGCCAGCTCCTTTCATTCAGTCAGTAGCTTCAATCATTTCTGGATGTTTTTCAATGGCA
The DNA here is from genome assembly GCF_046119375.1 of Phyllobates terribilis. Taxonomy (NCBI): domain Eukaryota; kingdom Metazoa; phylum Chordata; class Amphibia; order Anura; family Dendrobatidae; genus Phyllobates; species Phyllobates terribilis. Next base: position 36,818 of record NW_027365129.1, on the reverse strand, counting down.
AAAATCAATGAATATTGTAAATGCACAAACAGTAATTTCTCCGCATTGCAAGGTGCAATTCTGAAATTTTTTGCTTTTTCCTGCTCCTCTTAGCATGATAAACAAGATTCAAAGAGAGTGTGATGTCAGCTCCTTTCATTCAGTCAGTAGCTTCAAACATTTCTGGTATATGAATAACATGTTTTTCAATGGCAAAAATCAATGAATATTGTAACTGCACAAACAGTAATTTCTCCGCATTGCAAGGTGCAATTCTGAAATTTTTTGCTTTTTCCTGCTCCTCTTAGCATGATAAAGAAGATTCAAAGAGAGTGAGATGCCAGCTCCTTTCATTCAGTCAGTAGCTTCAATCATTTCTGGATGTTTTTCAATGGCAAAAATCAATGAATATTGTAAATGCACAAACAGTAATTTCTCCGCATTGCAAGGTGCAATTCTGAAATTTTTTGCTTTTTCCTGCTCCTCTTAGCATGATAAAGAAGATTCAAAGAGAGTGAGATGCCAGCTCCTTTCATTCAGTCAGTAGCTTCAAACATTTCTGGTATATGAATAACATGATGTTTTTCAATGGCAAAAATCAATGAATATTGTAAATGCACAAACAGTAATTTCTCCGCATTGCAAGGTGCAAGTCTGAAATTTTTTGCTTTTTCCTGCTCCTCTTAGCATGATAAAGAAGATTCAAAGAGAGTGAGATGCCAGCTACTTTCATTCAGTCAGTAGCTTCAATCATTTCTGGACGTTTTTCAATGGTAAAAATCAATGAATATTGTAAATGCACAAACAGTAATTTCTCCGCATTGCAAGGTGCAATTCTGAAATTTTTTGCTTTTTCCTGCTCCTCTTAGCATGATAAAGAAGATTCAAAGAGAGTGAGATGTCAGCTCCTTTCATTCAGTCAGTAGCTTCAAACATTTCTGGTATATGAATAACATGATGTTTTTCAATGGCAAAAATCAATGAATATTGTAAATGCACAAACAGTAATTTCTCCGCATTGCAAGGTGCAATTCTGAAATTTTTTGCTTTTTCCTGCTCCTCTTAGCATGATAAAGAAGATTCAAAGAGAGTGAGATGCCAGCTCCTTTCGTTCAGTCAGTAGCTTCAATCATTTCTGGACGTTTTTCAATGGCAAAAATCATTGAATATTATAAATGCACAAACAGTAATTTCTCCACATTGCAAGGTGCAATTCTGAAATTTTTTGCTTTTTCCCGCTCCTCTTAGCATGATAAAGAAGATTCAAAGAGAGTGAGGTGCCAGCTCCTTTCATTCAGTCAGTAGCTTCAAACATTTCTGGTATATGAATAACATGTTTTTCAATGGCAAAAATCAATGAATATTGTAAATGCACAAACAGTAATTTCTCCGCATTGCAAGGTGCAATTCTGAAATTTTTTGCTTTTTCCTGCTCCTCTTAGCATGATAAAGAAGATTCAAAGAGAGTGAGATGCCAGCTCCTTTCATTCAGTCAGTAGCTTCAATCATTTCTGGACATTTTTCAATGGCAAAAATCAATGAATATTGTAAATGCACAAACAGTAATTTCTCCGCATTGCAAGGTGCAATTCTGAAATTTTTTGCTTTTTCCTGCTCCTCTTAGCATGATAAAGAAGATTCAAAGAGAGTGAGATGTCAGCTCCTTTCATTCAGTCAGTAGCTTCAAACATTTCTGGTATATGAATAACATGATGTTTTTCAATGGCAAAAATCAATGAATATTGTAAATGCACAAACAGTAATTTCTCCGCATTGCAAGCTGCAATTCTGAAATTTTTTGCTTTTTCCTGCTCCTCTTAGCATGATAAAGAAGATTCAAAGAGAGTGAGATGCCAGCTCCTTTCATTCAGTCAGTAGCTTCAATCATTTCTGGATGTTTTTCAATGGCAAAAATCAATGAATATTGTAAATGCACAAACAGTAATTTCTCCGCATTGCAAGGTGCAATTCTGAAATTTTTTGCTTTTTCCTGCTCCTCTTAGCATGATAAAGAAGATTCAAAGAGAGTGAGATGCCAGCTCCTTTCGTTCAGTCAGTAGCTTCAATCATTTCTGGACGTTTTTCAATGGCAAAAATCATTGAATATTATAAATGCACAAACAGTAATTTCTCCGCATTGCAAGGTGCAATTCTGAAATTTTTTGCTTTTTCCTGTTAATCCTAGCATGATAAAGAAGATTCAAAGAGAGTGAGATGCCAGCTCCTTTCATTCAGTCAGTAGCTTCAAACATTTCTGGTATATGAAAAACATGTTTTTCAATGGCAAAAATCAATGAATATTGTAAATGCACAAACAGTAATATCTCCACATTGCACGGTGCAATTCTGAAATTTTTAGCTTTTTCCTGTTAATCCTAGCATGATAAAGAAGATTCAAAGAGAGTGAGATGCCAGCTCCTTTCATTCAGTCAGTAGCTTCAAACATTTCTGGTATATGAAAAACATGTTTTTCAATGGCAAAAATCAATGAATATTGTAAATGCACAAACAGTAATATCTCCACATTGCAAGGTGCAATTCTGAAATTTTTTGCTTTTTCCTGTTAATCCTAGCATGATAAAGAAGATTCAAAGAGAGTGAGATGCCAGCTCCTTTCATTCAGTCAGTAGCTTCAAACATTTCTGGTATATGAAAAACATGTTTTTCAATGGCAAAAATCAATGAATATTGTAAATGCACAAACAGTAATATCTCCACATTGCAAGGTGCAATTCTGAAATTTTTTGCTTTTTCCTGCTAATCCTAGCATGATAAAGAAGATTCAAAGAGAGTGAGATGCCAGCTCCTTTCATTCAGTCAGTAGCTTCAAACATTTCTGGTATATGAAAAACATGTTTTTCAATGGCAAAAATCAATGAATATTGTAAATGCACAAACAGTAATATCTCCACATTGCACGGTGCAATTCTGAAATTTTTAGCTTTTTCCTGTTAATCCTAGCATGATAAAGAAGATTCAAAGAGAGTGAGATGCCAGCTCCTTTCATTCAGTCAGTAGCTTCAAACATTTCTGGTATATGAAAAACATGTTTTTCAATGGCAAAAATCAATGAATATTGTAAATGCACAAACAGTAATATCTCCACATTGCAAGGTGCAATTCTGAAATTTTTTGCTTTTTCCTGCTAATCCTAGCATGATAAAGAAGATTCAAAGAGAGTGAGATGCCAGCTCCTTTCATTCAGTCAGTAGCTTCAAACATTTCTGGTATATGAAAAACATGTTTTTCAATGGCAAAAATCAATGAATATTGTAAATGCACAAACAGTAATATCTCCACATTGCAAGGTGCAATTCTGAAATTTTTTGCTTTTTCCTGTTAATCCTAGCATGATAAAGAAGATTCAAAGAGAGTGAGATGCCAGCTCCTTTCATTCAGTCAGTAGCTTCAAACATTTCTGGTATATGAAAAACATGTTTTTCAATGGCAAAAATCAATGAATATTGTAAATGCACAAACAGTAATATCTCCACATTGCAAGGTGCAATTCTGAAATTTTTTGCTTTTTCCTGCTAATCCTAGCATGATAAAGAAGATTCAAAGAGAGTGAGATGCCAGCTCCTTTCATTCAGTCAGTAGCTTCAAACATTTCTGGTATATGAAAAACATGTTTTTCAATGGCAAAAATCAATGAATATTGTAAATGCACAAACAGTAATTTCTCCGCATTGCAAGGTGCAATTCTGAAATTTTTTGCTTTTTCCTGCTCCTCTTAGCATGATAAAGAAGATTCAAAGAGAGTGAGATGTCAGCTCCTTTCATTCAGTCAGTAGCTTCAAGCATTTCTGGTATATGAATAACATGATGTTTTTCAATGGCAAAAATCAATGAATATTGTAAATGCACAAACAGTAATTTCTCCGCATTGCAAGGTGCAATTCTGAAATTTTTTGCTTTTTCCTGCTCCTCTTAGCATGATAAAGAAGATTCAAAGAGAGTGAGATGCCAGCTCCTTTCATTCAGTCAGTAGCTTCAATCATTTCTGGATGTTTTTCAATGGCAAAAATCAATGAATATTGTAAATGCACAAACAGTAATTTCTCCGCATTGCAAGGTGCAATTCTGAAATTTTTTGCTTTTTCCTGCTCCTCTTAGCATGATAAAGAAGATTCAAAGAGAGTGAGATGCCAGCTCCTTTCGTTCAGTCAGTAGCTTCAATCATTTCTGGACGTTTTTCAATGGCAAAAATCATTGAATATTATAAATGCACAAACAGTAATTTCTCCGCATTGCAAGGTGCAATTCTGAAATTTTTTACTTTTTCCTGCTCCTCTTAGCATGATAAAGAAGATTCAAAGAGAGTGAGATGCCAGCTCCTTTCATTCAGTCAGTAGCTTCAATCATTTCTGGTATATGAATAACATGATGTTTTTCAATGGCAAAAATCAATGAATATTGTAAATGCACAAACAGTAATTTCTCCGCATTGCAAGGTGCAATTCTGAAATTTTTTGCTTTTTCCTGCTCCTCTTAGCATGATAAAGAAGATTCAAAGAGAGTGAGATGCCAGCTCCTTTCATTCAGTCAGTAGCTTCAAACATTTCTGGTATATGAATAACATGATGTTTTTCAATGGCAAAAATCAATGAATATTGTAAATGCACAAACAGTAATTTCTCCGCATTGCAAGGTGCAAGTCTGAAATTTTTTGCTTTTTCCTGCTCCTCTTAGCATGATAAAGAAGATTCAAAGAGAGTGAGATGCCAGCTACTTTCATTCAGTCAGTAGCTTCAATCATTTCTGGACGTTTTTCAATGGTAAAAATCAATGAATATTGTAAATGCACAAACAGTAATTTCTCCACATTGCAAGGTGCAATTCTGAATTTTTTTGCTTTTTCCTGCTCCTCTTAGCATGATAAAGAAGATTCAAAGAGAGTGAGATGCCAGCTCCTTTCATTCAGTCAGTAGCTTCAAACATTTCTGGTATATGAATAACATGATGTTTTTCAATGGCAAAAATCAATGAATATTGTAAATGCACAAACAGTAATTTCTCCGCATTGCAAGGTGCAATTCTGAAATTTTTTGCTTTTTCCTGCTCCTCTTAGCATGATAAAGAAGATTCAAAGAGAGTGAGATGCCAGCTCCTTTCATTCAGTCAGTAGCTTCAAACATTTCTGGTATATGAATAACATGATGTTTTTCAATGGCAAAAATCAATGAATATTGTAAATGCACAAACAGTAATTTCTCCGCATTGCAAGGTGCAAGTCTGAAATTTTTTGCTTTTTCCTGCTCCTCTTAGCATGATAAAGAAGATTCAAAGAGAGTGAGATGCCAGCTACTTTCATTCAGTCAGTAGCTTCAATCATTTCTGGACGTTTTTCAATGGTAAAAATCAATGAATATTGTAAATGCACAAACAGTAATTTCTCCACATTGCAAGGTGCAATTCTGAAATTTTTTGCTTTTTCCTGCTCCTCTTAGCATGATAAAGAAGATTCAAAGAGAGTGAGATGCCAGCTCCTTTCATTCAGTCAGTAGCTTCAATCATTTCTGGATGTTTTTCAATGGCAAAAATCAATGAATATTGTAAATGCACAAACTGTAATTTCTCCGCATTGCAAGGTGCAATTCTGAAATTTTTTGCTTTTTCCTGCTCCTCTTAGCATGATAAAGAAGATTCAAAGAGAGTGAGATGCCAGCTCCTTTCATTCAGTCAGTAGCTTCAATCATTTCTGGACGTTTTTCAATGGCAAAAACCAATGAATATTGTAAATGCACAAAACAGTAATTTCTCCGCATTGCAAGGTGCAATTCTGAAATTTTTTGCTTTTTCCTGCTCCTCTTAGCATGATAAAGAAGATTCAAAGAGAGTGAGATGCCAGCTCCTTTCATTCAGTCAGTACCTTCAATCATTTCTGGACGTTTTTCAATGGCAAAAATCAATGAATATTGTAAATGCACAAACAGTAATTTCTCCGCATTGCAAGGTGCAATTCTGAAATTTTTTGCTTTTTCCTGCTCCTCTTAGCATGATAAAGAAGATTCAAAGAGAGTGAGATGCCAGCTCCTTTCATTCAGTCAGTAGCTTCAATCATTTCTGGATGTTTTTCAATGGCAAAAATCAATGAATATTGTAAATGCACAAACAGTAATTTCTCCGCATTGCAAGGTGCAATTCTGAAATTTTTTGCTTTTTCCTGCTCCTCTTAGCATGATAAACAAGATTCAAAGAGAGTGTGATGTCAGCTCCTTTCATTCAGTCAGTAGCTTCAAACATTTCTGGTATATGAATAACATGATGTTTTTCAATGGCAAAAATCAATGAATATTGTAAATGCACAAACAGTAATTTCTCCGCATTGCAAGGTGCAATTCTGAAATTTTTTGCTTTTTCCTGCTCCTCTTAGCATGATAAAGAAGATTCAAAGAGAGTGAGATGCCAGCTCCTTTCATTCAGTCAGTAGCTTCAATCATTTCTGGATGTTTTTCAATGGCAAAAATCAATGAATATTGTAAATGCACAAACAGTAATTTCTCCGCATTGCAAGGTGCAATTCTGAAATTTTTTGCTTTTTCCTGCTCCTCTTAGCATGATAAAGAAGATTCAAAGAGAGTGAGATGCCAGCTCCTTTCATTCAGTCAGTAGCTTCAAACATTTCTGGTATATGAATAACATGATGTTTTTCAATGGCAAAAATCAATGAATATTGTAAATGCACAAACAGTAATTTCTCCGCATTGCAAGGTGCAATTCTGAAATTTTTTGCTTTTTCCTGCTCCTCTTAGCATGATAAAGAAGATTCAAAGAGAGTGAGATGCCAGCTCCTTTCGTTCAGTCAGTAGCTTCAATCATTTCTGGACGTTTTTCAATGGCAAAAATCATTGAATATTATAAATGCACAAACAGTAATTTCTCCACATTGCAAGGTGCAATTCTGAAATTTTTTGCTTTTTCCCGCTCCGCTTAGCATGATAAAGAAGATTCAAAGAGAGTGAGGTGCCAGCTCCTTTCATTCAGTCAGTAGCTTCAAACATTTCTGGTATATGAATAACATGTTTTTCAATGGCAAAAATCAATGAATATTGTAAATGCACAAACAGTAATTTCTCCGCATTGCAAGGTGCAATTCTGAAATTTTTTGCTTTTTCCTGCTCCTCTTAGCATGATAAAGAAGATTCAAAGAGAGTGAGATGCCAGCTCCTTTCATTCAGTCAGTAGCTTCAATCATTTCTGGACATTTTTCAATGGCAAAAATCAATGAATATTGTAAATGCACAAACAGTAATTTCTCCGCATTGCAAGGTGCAATTCTGAAATTTTTTGCTTTTTCCTGCTCCTCTTAGCATGATAAAGAAGATTCAAAGAGAGTGAGATGTCAGCTCCTTTCATTCAGTCAGTAGCTTCAAACATTTCTGGTATATGAATAACATGATGTTTTTCAATGGCAAAAATCAATGAATATTGTAAATGCACAAACAGTAATTTCTCCGCATTGCAAGCTGCAATTCTGAAATTTTTTGCTTTTTCCTGCTCCTCTTAGCATGATAAAGAAGATTCAAAGAGAGTGAGATGCCAGCTCCTTTCATTCAGTCAGTAGCTTCAATCATTTCTGGATGTTTTTCAATGGCAAAAATCAATGAATATTGTAAATGCACAAACAGTAATTTCTCCGCATTGCAAGGTGCAATTCTGAAATTTTTTGCTTTTTCCTGCTCCTCTTAGCATGATAAAGAAGATTCAAAGAGAGTGAGATGCCAGCTCCTTTCGTTCAGTCAGTAGCTTCAATCATTTCTGGACGTTTTTCAATGGCAAAAATCATTGAATATTATAAATGCACAAACAGTAATTTCTCCGCATTGCAAGGTGCAATTCTGAAATTTTTTGCTTTTTCCTGTTAATCCTAGCATGATAAAGAAGATTCAAAGAGAGTGAGATGCCAGCTCCTTTCATTCAGTCAGTAGCTTCAAACATTTCTGGTATATGAAAAACATGTTTTTCAATGGCAAAAATCAATGAATATTGTAAATGCACAAACAGTAATATCTCCACATTGCACGGTGCAATTCTGAAATTTTTAGCTTTTTCCTGTTAATCCTAGCATGATAAAGAAGATTCAAAGAGAGTGAGATGCCAGCTCCTTTCATTCAGTCAGTAGCTTCAAACATTTCTGGTATATGAAAAACATGTTTTTCAATGGCAAAAATCAATGAATATTGTAAATGCACAAACAGTAATATCTCCACATTGCAAGGTGCAATTCTGAAATTTTTTGCTTTTTCCTGTTAATCCTAGCATGATAAAGAAGATTCAAAGAGAGTGAGATGCCAGCTCCTTTCATTCAGTCAGTAGCTTCAAACATTTCTGGTATATGAAAAACATGTTTTTCAATGGCAAAAATCAATGAATATTGTAAATGCACAAACAGTAATATCTCCACATTGCACGGTGCAATTCTGAAATTTTTAGCTTTTTCCTGTTAATCCTAGCATGATAAAGAAGATTCAAAGAGAGTGAGATGCCAGCTCCTTTCATTCAGTCAGTAGCTTCAAACATTTCTGGTATATGAAAAACATGTTTTTCAATGGCAAAAATCAATGAATATTGTAAATGCACAAACAGTAATATCTCCACATTGCAAGGTGCAATTCTGAAATTTTTTGCTTTTTCCTGCTAATCCTAGCATGATAAAGAAGATTCAAAGAGAGTGAGATGCCAGCTCCTTTCATTCAGTCAGTAGCTTCAAACATTTCTGGTATATGAAAAACATGTTTTTCAATGGCAAAAATCAATGAATATTGTAAATGCACAAACAGTAATATCTCCACATTGCACGGTGCAATTCTGAAATTTTTAGCTTTTTCCTGTTAATCCTAGCATGATAAAGAAGATTCAAAGAGAGTGAGATGCCAGCTCCTTTCATTCAGTCAGTAGCTTCAAACATTTCTGGTATATGAAAAACATGTTTTTCAATGGCAAAAATCAATGAATATTGTAAATGCACAAACAGTAATATCTCCACATTGCAAGGTGCAATTCTGAAATTTTTTGCTTTTTCCTGCTAATCCTAGCATGATAAAGAAGATTCAAAGAGAGTGAGATGCCAGCTCCTTTCATTCAGTCAGTAGCTTCAAACATTTCTGGTATATGAAAAACATGTTTTTCAATGGCAAAAATCAATGAATATTGTAAATGCACAAACAGTAATATCTCCACATTGCAAGGTGCAATTCTGAAATTTTTTGCTTTTTCCTGTTAATCCTAGCATGATAAAGAAGATTCAAAGAGAGTGAGATGCCAGCTCCTTTCATTCAGTCAGTAGCTTCAAACATTTCTGGTATATGAAAAACATGTTTTTCAATGGCAAAAATCAATGAATATTGTAAATGCACAAACAGTAATATCTCCACATTGCAAGGTGCAATTCTGAAATTTTTTGCTTTTTCCTGCTAATCCTAGCATGATAAAGAAGATTCAAAGAGAGTGAGATGCCAGCTCCTTTCATTCAGTCAGTAGCTTCAAACATTTCTGGTATATGAAAAACATGTTTTTCAATGGCAAAAATCAATGAATATTGTAAATGCACAAACAGTAATATCTCCACATTGCACGGTGCAATTCTGAAATTTTTAGCTTTTTCCTGTTAATCCTAGCATGATAAAGAAGATTCAAAGAGAGTGAGATGCCAGCTCCTTTCATTCAGTCAGTAGCTTCAAACATTTCTGGTATATGAAAAACATGTTTTTCAATGGCAAAAATCAATGAATATTGTAAATGCACAAACAGTAATATCTCCACATTGCAAGGTGCAATTCTGAAATTTTTTGCTTTTTCCTGCTAATCCTAGCATGATAAAGAAGATTCAAAGAGAGTGAGATGCCAGCTCCTTTCATTCAGTCAGTAGCTTCAAACATTTCTGGTATATGAAAAACATGTTTTTCAATGGCAAAAATCAATGAATATTGTAAATTCACAAACAGTAATATCTCAACATTGCACGGTGCAATTCTGAAATTTTTAGCTTTTTCCTGTTAATCCTAGCATGATAAAGAAGATTCAAAGAGAGTGAGATGCCAGCTCCTTTCATTCAGTCAGTAGCTTCAAACATTTCTGGTATATGAAAAACATGTTTTTCAATGGCAAAAATCAATGAATATTGTAAATGCACAAACAGTAATATCTCCACATTGCAAGGTGCAATTCTGAAATTTTTTGCTTTTTCCTGTTAATCCTAGCATGATAAAGAAGATTCAAAGAGAGTGAGATGCCAGCTCCTTTCATTCAGTCAGTAGCTTCAAACATTTCTGGTATATGAAAAACATGTTTTTCAATGGCAAAAATCAATGAATATTGTAAATGCACAAACAGTAATATCTCCACATTGCAAGGTGCAATTCTGAAATTTTTTGCTTTTTCCTGCTAATCCTAGCATGATAAAGAAGATTCAAAGAGAGTGAGATGCCAGCTCCTTTCATTCAGTCAGTAGCTTCAAACATTTCTGGTATATGAAAAACATGTTTTTCAATGGCAAAAATCAATGAATATTGTAAATGCACAAACAGTAATATCTCCACATTGCACGGTGCAATTCTGAAATTTTTAGCTTTTTCCTGTTAATCCTAGCATGATAAAGAAGATTCAAAGAGAGTGAGATGCCAGCTCCTTTCATTCAGTCAGTAGCTTCAAACATTTCTGGTATATGAAAAACATGTTTTTCAATGGCAAAAATCAATGAATATTGTAAATGCACAAACAGTAATATCTCCACATTGCAAGGTGCAATTCTGAAATTTTTTGCTTTTTCCTGCTAATCCTAGCATGATAAAGAAGGTTCAAAGAGAGTGAGATGCCAGCTCCTTTCATTCAGTCAGTAGCTTCAAACATTTCTGGTATATGAAAAACATGTTTTTCAATGGCAAAAATCAATGAATATTGTAAATGCACAAACAGTAATATCTCCACATTGCACGGTGCAATTCTGAAATTTTTAGCTTTTTCCTGTTAATCCTAGCATGATAAAGAAGATTCAAAGAGAGTGAGATGCCAGCTCCTTTCATTCAGTCAGTAGCTTCAAACATTTCTGGTATATGAAAAACATGTTTTTCAATGGCAAAAATCAATGAATATTGTAAATGCACAAACAGTAATATCTCCACATTGCAAGGTGCAATTCTGAAATTTTTTGCTTTTTCCTGCTAATCCTAGCATGATAAAGAAGATTCAAAGAGAGTGAGATGCCAGCTCCTTTCATTCAGTCAGTAGCTTCAAACATTTCTGGTATATGAAAAACATGTTTTTCAATGGCAAAAATCAATGAATATTGTAAATGCACAAACAGTAATATCTCAACATTGCACGGTGCAATTCTGAAATTTTTAGCTTTTTCCTGTTAATCCTAGCATGATAAAGAAGATTCAAAGAGAGTGAGATGCCAGCTCCTTTCATTCAGTCAGTAGCTTCAAACATTTCTGGTATATGAAAAACATGTTTTTCAATGGCAAAAATCAATGAATATTGTAAATGCACAAACAGTAATATCTCCACGTTGCAAGGTGCAATTCTGAAATTTTTTGCTTTTTCCTGTTAATCCTAGCATGATAAAGAAGATTCAAAGAGAGTGAGATGCCAGCTCCTTTCATTCAGTCAGTAGCTTCAAACATTTCTGGTATATGAAAAACATGTTTTTCAATGGCAAAAATCAATGAATATTGTAAATGCACAAACAGTAATATCTCCACATTGCAAGGTGCAATTCTGAAATTTTTTGCTTTTTCCTGCTAATCCTAGCATGATAAAGAAGATTCAAAGAGAGTGAGATGCCAGCTCCTTTCATTCAGTCAGTAGCTTCAAACATTTCTGGTATATGAAAAACATGTTTTTCAATGGCAAAAATCAATGAATATTGTAAATGCACAAACAGTAATATCTCCACATTGCACGGTGCAATTCTGAAATTTTTAGCTTTTTCCTGTTAATCCTAGCATGATAAAGAAGATTCAAAGAGAGTGAGATGCCAGCTCCTTTCATTCAGTCAGTAGCTTCAAACATTTCTGGTATATGAAAAACATGTTTTTCAATGGCAAAAATCAATGAATATTGTAAATGCACAAACAGTAATATCTCCACATTGCAAGGTGCAATTCTGAAATTTTTTGCTTTTTCCTGCTAATCCTAGCATGATAAAGAAGATTCAAAGAGAGTGAGATGCCAGCTCCTTTCATTCAGTCAGTAGCTTCAAACATTTCTGGTATATGAAAAACATGTTTTTCAATGGCAAAAATCAATGAATATTGTAAATGCACAAACAGTAATATCTCCACATTGCACGGTGCAATTCTGAAATTTTTAGCTTTTTCCTGTTAATCCTAGCATGATAAAGAAGATTCAAAGAGAGTGAGATGCCAGCTCCTTTCATTCAGTCAGTAGCTTCAAACATTTCTGGTATATGAAAAACATGTTTTTCAATGGCAAAAATCAATGAATATTGTAAATGCACAAACAGTAATATCTCCACATTGCAAGGTGCAATTCTGAAATTTTTTGCTTTTTCCTGCTAATCCTAGCATGATAAAGAAGATTCAAAGAGAGTGAGATGCCAGCTCCTTTCATTCAGTCAGTAGCTTCAAACATTTCTGGTATATGAAAAACATGTTTTTCAATGGCAAAAATCAATGAATATTGTAAATGCACAAACAGTAATATCTCCACATTGCACGGTGCAATTATGAAATTTTTAGCTTTTTCCTGTTAATCCTAGCATGATAAAGAAGATTCAAAGAGAGTGAGATGCCAGCTCCTTTCATTCAGTCAGTAGCTTCAAACATTTCTGGTATATGAAAAACATGTTTTTCAATGGCAAAAATCAATGAATATTGTAAATGCACAAACAGTAATATCTCCACATTGCAAGGTGCAATTCTGAAATTTTTTGCTTTTTCCTGCTAATCCTAGCATGATAAAGAAGATTCAAAGAGAGTGAGATGCCAGCTCCTTTCATTCAGTCAGTAGCTTCAAACATTTCTGGTATATGAAAAACATGTTTTTCAATGGCAAAAATCAATGAATATTGTAAATGCACAAACAGTAATATCTCAACATTGCACGGTGCAATTCTGAAATTTTTAGCTTTTTCCTGTTAATCCTAGCATGATAAAGAAGATTCAAAGAGAGTGAGATGCCAGCTCCTTTCATTCAGTCAGTAGCTTCAAACATTTCTGGTATATGAAAAACATGTTTTTCAATGGCAAAAATCAATGAATATTGTAAATGCACAAACAGTAATATCTCCACATTGCAAGGTGCAATTCTGAAATTTTTTGCTTTTTCCTGTTAATCCTAGCATGATAAAGAAGATTCAAAGAGAGTGAGATGCCAGCTCCTTTCATTCAGTCAGTAGCTTCAAACATTTCTGGTATATGAAAAACATGTTTTTCAATGGCAAAAATCAATGAATATTGTAAATGCACAAACAGTAATATCTCCACATTGCAAGGTGCAATTCTGAAATTTTTTGCTTTTTCCTGCTAATCCTAGCATGATAAAGAAGATTCAAAGAGAGTGAGATGCCAGCTCCTTTCATTCAGTCAGTAGCTTCAAACATTTCTGGTATATGAAAAACATGTTTTTCAATGGCAAAAATCAATGAATATTGTAAATGCACAAACAGTAATATCTCCACATTGCACGGTGCAATTCTGAAATTTTTAGCTTTTTCCTGTTAATCCTAGCATGATAAAGAAGATTCAAAGAGAGTGAGATGCCAGCTCCTTTCATTCAGTCAGTAGCTTCAAACATTTCTGGTATATGAAAAACATGTTTTTCAATGGCAAAAATCAATGAATATTGTAAATGCACAAACAGTAATATCTCCACATTGCAAGGTGCAATTCTGAAATTTTTTGCTTTTTCCTGCTAATCCTAGCATGATAAAGAAGATTCAAAGAGAGTGAGATGCCAGCTCCTTTCATTCAGTCAGTAGCTTCAAACATTTCTGGTATATGAAAAACATGTTTTTCAATGGCAAAAATCAATGAATATTGTAAATGCACAAACAGTAATATCTCCACATTGCACGGTGCAATTATGAAATTTTTAGCTTTTTCCTGTTAATCCTAGCATGATAAAGAAGATTCAAAGAGAGTGAGATGCCAGCTCCTTTCATTCAGTCAGTAGCTTCAAACATTTCTGGTATATGAAAAACATGTTTTTCAATGGCAAAAATCAATGAATATTGTAAATGCACAAACAGTAATATCTCCACATTGCAAGGTGCAATTCTGAAATTTTTTGCTTTTTCCTGCTAATCCTAGCATGATAAAGAAGATTCAAAGAGAGTGAGATGCCAGCTCCTTTCATTCAGTCAGTAGCTTCAAACATTTCTGGTATATGAAAAACATGTTTTTCAATGGCAAAAATCAATGAATATTGTAAATGCACAAACAGTAATATCTCAACATTGCACGGTGCAATTCTGAAATTTTTAGCTTTTTCCTGTTAATCCTAGCATGATAAAGAAGATTCAAAGAGAGTGAGATGCCAGCTCCTTTCATTCAGTCAGTAGCTTCAAACATTTCTGGTATATGAAAAACATGTTTTTCAATGGCAAAAATCAATGAATATTGTAAATGCACAAACAGTAATATCTCCACGTTGCAAGGTGCAATTCTGAAATTTTTTGCTTTTTCCTGTTAATCCTAGCATGATAAAGAAGATTCAAAGAGAGTGAGATGCCAGCTCCTTTCATTCAGTCAGTAGCTTCAAACATTTCTGGTATATGAAAAACATGTTTTTCAATGGCAAAAATCAATGAATATTGTAAATGCACAAACAGTAATATCTCCACATTGCAAGGTGCAATTCTGAAATTTTTTGCTTTTTCCTGCTAATCCTAGCATGATAAAGAAGATTCAAAGAGAGTGAGATGCCAGCTCCTTTCATTCAGTCAGTAGCTTCAAACATTTCTGGTATATGAAAAACATGTTTTTCAATGGCAAAAATCAATGAATATTGTAAATGCACAAACAGTAATATCTCCACATTGCACGGTGCAATTCTGAAATTTTTAGCTTTTTCCTGTTAATCCTAGCATGATAAAGAAGATTCAAAGAGAGTGAGATGCCAGCTCCTTTCATTCAGTCAGTAGCTTCAAACATTTCTGGTATATGAAAAACATGTTTTTCAATGGCAAAAATCAATGAATATTGTAAATGCACAAACAGTAATATCTCCACATTGCAAGGTGCAATTCTGAAATTTTTTGCTTTTTCCTGCTAATCCTAGCATGATAAAGAAGATTCAAAGAGAGTGAGATGGGGAGTGGCCTGAGCACAGGACGAGATGGCAGCTTGATCCTGAGCTCCCTGAGGGCTTCACTTTAAAGCTACTTTTTAAGCAACAAAAGAAGATTTTTTTCCAAAATTCTTATATAATTTGACTTCCTATCATTCAGGGATCATTTTGACACCAAGGAATCCCTGCTAACCCCATCAACCCTGGAGATGCTTTGTGCTCAGACATTTGGGTGAGGCTCAGAATCCACCATTGAAGTGACTCTGTAACGTGGCCCTACAGGATTGTGGACCCATTTATGCCCTTTTACCTCCGGACCCAGGATTACATCGTTTTATACCGGACTTAAGGACTACCAGCAGGCTTTATATGCAGCTGCGGTAAGTCCTGGTGAGCATTCCAGTCCTTGAGGCTGTGACGTGCCCCTTTAAGCTCACAGATCGGTGGGGGCACATATTTCTCTCACTTCATTTAACTGAACATTATATACTGGGCCCCCTGACTGTTGTCAGAGCTTATATTTAACCCACGGGGTGGCACATTCTGGTTCTGGTTCTGACACCCAGGCGATTATTGGCGGCCCTTTTCTTGTTTCCAGTCACTCTGCGGCCCTTTTCTTGTTTCCAGTCACTCTGCAACGTGACTCTGGAGTGACTGTGATAGCAGCGCAGGTCTGCTCTGCTCTGCTCCTGACCCCGGGAGCAGGACCTTACAGCAGCATCAGCTGTCCCGACACCGGACCCAAGAACAGAGGAGAAGAGGAGACTGAGATCGAGTTACTGGCGATATCCTGAATAAATCCCAGCTCTGCAATCTGCTATCACAGCCCCACGGAGGACCGGACCGGACCTGCAGGACCCCAACCCATAAAGAAGCGGCACTACCACCCCCGGACCAAATACAATCAACCCCACTGGACCCCGAGGACGAGACCCCTGCTGCCGGCGAGGGACTGAGAATCTAGCTTGTCCGACGCGGAGCTCAGGAGACTGGGACGGAGCGGGACTTCATATCTAAGGCTAAGGTTAGATAAGCCCCGGCTGATGCCAGGGCTCTTATTGGATTTCTGGGGTCCGTTGCTCAGGGTTCCGGGGCTGCTCCGGTAGTAGCGGTGTCCCCTTGTGTCCCTGTGAAGCTGCTGCGACCCTTTCCCCCCTCGGCTTACTGCCACCGCTGCTGTCTGCGCCCGGCTCTCTCCTCTCCGGCTGTTACCTGCACCTCAGGCTGTTCCCATAGTAGCGGTTCCCCCTCCTCTGCTCCGGAGCCGGCATCAGCTGTTTTCTCTGATGCCGGGCACTGCCGGTATATGTGACTGGTGTTTCCACGTTATATAGTGGCGGCGGTACCTCTCCTTCCTCTGACAAGGAGCCGCTCCGTTCCCCCTGCTTCCAGCTGTTGAGTGCCGCCGGTGCCGAGGTCCGTTCCAGCTACCCCCGCTGTGCCGCTCTGCTGTGTATGTTTCTGTGGTGCCTGGACCCTGCAGACCCCTGTGGCTGCCTCCCCCTCCTGTGACAGCGCCGCTGCGCTTTGATTTTTGCCTCTGGTCCCCCGCTGCATCAGCCCCGCTGCCCTCCACTGTCACACACTTCCAATCAGCTGATATTCTTTAAATCTCCTGCCTCCTGCTGCAGCGTAGCTCAGCACTGCTGTCCATGGTGCTGATCTGAACTGCTGTCCATGGTGCTGATCTTGTATTGGTCTGTACTGCTGTCCATGGTGCTGATCTTGTATTAGTCTGTGCTGCTGTCCATGGTGCTGATCTGAACTGCTGTCCATGGTGCTGATCTTATATTAGTCTGTACTGCTGTCCATGGTGCTGAACTTATACCAGTCAATTTCTCCTGCCTCCTGCTGCAGCGTCGCTTTGAACTGCTGTCCAAGGTGCTGATTCTATATTAATACTGATACAGAGGTTTATTAAACTCCAAACGGTGTAATATCATTTTGACTGCGAGACTTGACTCTGAGGGGAGGGGGGGATAGAAGGATCTGTTTCTGCCCTCATATATATACCCTGTGTCTACGCTACTTGATATATATATAACAGTTGGTGCCCATGGAACTCTACAGATTTGCAAGCCTCCATAATAATTAGTTTCATGTTAAGAACTATATGTGCCTTTTATTTTTATCCCTCAGGTCAATTTCATTATTTTATTTTTTTTTGTTACTTTTGATTGTAATTCATATTTTAAGGATTGCATTTTAGGGGGTACATAATTTTGCAGTTTTTAAGGGTATTGATTGTCTCTTGTTGGACTGATATTTGTTTAACGCAAATTTCTTCTAGCCATTGTTCCCAGTCATTTTGCAACCTTAAAGTCTTTTGTCCACCCTTTAGGTTAAATATTTCTAGTGTCATTTTAGTGTTTTTTCTATAAATATATACCCATAGGTCTGATATTTTATAATGGCGGCTAATAAAAAAAATACCCAAAAGTCTTTGGAAGCTCCCCTTAAAACTAGTGCGGTTAGAGCGAAGTCCTCCCAACGCTTTTCATTTTCAAACCCATCAGAAGATGCTGTCAATACTGTCAGTCCACTTAAGTCCAGATCACCTCATAGAAATCTGGAAGACAGACAGAGTTCTAAAATAAGCTCTCCCACCAAAGAATCTTCTAAAAGTCTATTATCTCCAAAACCACAGAGAATTCCTGATGCTAAACCTGCCCCTTCTACCGTAGTTAAAGAAAAAAAAGTGGAAGAGATGGATATTTCCATCTCATCAAAGAGAAGGGACCCAGGAGCCTGGAGCAACAAGTATTCTTCACTGGCTACGAGTTCGGAGGAGGAATCCTCGGACACGTCTCCTAATCCTAGTCCAGATAAGAGACGTGCTAAAAAGGACTTTTCCCCTTCGTCCCCAGACCCTACGCTTAGTGTCCCGGTCAAAATGCCCATTTCACAAGAGTTGGGAAATACCGACCTTGGTTCATATCTGGACAATCTTTTAAAGACAATTGACAGAAATATGAAACTGGGCTTCGAGAAACAGGTAGACACCATGAAATCTACTTTGGAAGCTTTTGGTCTTAAATTGGAGGAAAACACTAAAAGACTTGAAACGGTGGAGGGAAGGGTAGAGTCTGTCTCTTCTGATAATCTAGAAATTAAATCTGAGCTTAAAAGACTCAGATTAAAAGTTGCGGATTTGGAGGATAGGAGTAGGAGAAATAATTTGAAAATTAGAGGCATATCTGAGGATGTTTCTCCCTCAGATATCTCGACTTTTCTCAAAGACTTATTTCACAAGACAATCCCATCCCTTTCTGAGCAGGATCTTATCATTGATAGGGCCCATCGCTTATTTCGTCCGACCTCCATTTCCTCGGATCTTCCTAGGGATGTAATAGCTAGGTTACATTTCTTCTCGACCAAAGAGAGAATCTTGAATTATATCAGGGAAAATAGGACTTTTCCAGAGCCTTTCTCGCACCTAAAAATCTTCTCCGATTTTTCCAAAGAAACTATGGATGCAAGAAGGTCATACAAATTGACCACAGATAGACTGAGGGATATGAATATCCCATATAGGTGGGGCTTTCCAGTAAAGTTGCTGATTTTCTTTAACCGGAAAACATTCACTCTTACAGATCCTGATGAAGGCCCTAAATTTCTTGATTTTATAAAAGACATTCCCTACAAAGTTACAAAGGCACCCCACCGCTGAAATGATAAACACTACTCCCTCGGGAGTCCTCTTTAAAAATAATCTCATTTTATCACCTCACCTAACATGCTATAATAAATTTATCATTCTTCTTTATATTTAGCCTTCATGGTTTGTCCACATTATTTTTCCCCCCAATCTGAGGGAGAACCTTTTCGGTGAAGGTTCCCTCAGGAGATTTTTTGATTCGTTTTTTTTTCTTTTTCTTTGAATATTTGGTTATTGTTATTACTATCTTTGAATTAATATTAGAGATATTGTATTCCAGCTTTGATTGTCGGTTGATTTTATTTTTTGGGAATTTGTTGGACCAACTGACCCCTCTCCTTTTGACTTACTTTAATTATTAATTTACCTATGCCTATCAAGATCATCACCTATAATGTAAGAGGCCTAAACAGTCCCAATAAGAGATTCTCCCTTTGGAAGGAATTGGGTCATCTTGGTGCTGATGTTGCGTGTCTTCAGGAGACAAGGTTTGCCGAGGGAAAACACCCTACCTTCACCCACAAACGCTACCCTCATATATTTGAATCCACTAGCGACCGGAAAAAAGCCGGTGTAGCTACAGTGATCAGAGATTCTGTCCCATTTGAGTTTTTAGATCAGCATAGAGATGTCAATGGAAGGTTCCATATATTGCTCTGTAAACTGAATAATCATGAGTGCACTGTTGTTAACCTATACGCCCCAAATAAAAAGCAAATACCCTTTTTGAATAAGGTTTTTAGAAAGGTTGAAGAGGTTAGGAGAGGCGAATTGATTTTTTTGGGAGACTTCAACATGGTCCCGGACGGGCATATGGACTCTTCCTCCCCCAGCCGTCATTTATACCCGACGCTAAATAATTGGCTTTATAAAAATGAACTATTTGATACATTTAGATGTCTGCAAACTACCTCCAAAGAATTCTCCCATTTCTCGGATGCGCACCAAACGGCCTCTAGAATTGACTTAATAATAACTGACGTTTTTTCTTTACCCAAATTCTCTAACGTATCTATAGGCCTTAGGTCTCTATCAGATCATGCCCCTACGTCATGTGAAATTCATATTGGTCCTCTTATTAAAAATGGATTTCTTTGGAAATGTAGATCTTCACTTATTCATAACCCCAAAAACAAAAAAATTATTGAAAAAGCTATTTCTGATTATTTTAGGGAGAACGATACCCCAGATTTATCTAATCCCTTCTCCAGCTGGTGCGCTCACAAGGCCGTCCTTCGTGGTGTACTAATGCAGATATCCTCATCTGAAAAAAAAGAAAAAAGATCAAAAATTAATTCTCTTCAAAAACTGATTAGGGAAAAAGAATTAGAGCAAATTAATCTTCCTTCCCCTTCCCCAATAATTCAAAAAGAACTCTCAAATTTAAGGGTAGAGCTAAAATCAGAAATTTCTTCCTCCTATGATGCAATTATTCGGAAATCAAAATTTAATTACTATGCGGCTCTAAATAAACCTACCCGCTTTATGGCCCGCCTAGTCAAATGTAAAAGAGCAATTAATAGAATAGATAAAATAAAAAACAATAGTGGAATAACGTTTTGCACCCTAAAGATATAGTGAACCAGTTTGCAAATTTTTACAAAAAACTCTACAACATCAAAACTGATCCTCTAATTTCCCATCCTCACCCAGATGCAATCAACAAATTTTTATCCTCCATTAACCTACCGAAATTGAGCCCTCTGGATCACGAGTCATTGAATAAGCCTTTTTCTAACCTTGAAATTATTAACACAATAAAGCAACTTAAAGATTTCAAGGCTCCGGGTCCAGATGGGTTCATCAATGAGTATTATAAAACTTTTTGTGACCTACTTTCTTCCCCTCTCACGAAAATTTTCAATCATGCTTCCTCAATAAGCTCCTTCCCCTCAGAAATGCTGGAAGCCACCATTACCCTAATACCCAAGTCTAAGGATGAGAGAGATAATGTTAAAAATTATAGGCCCATTTCGCTAATTAACACTGATATTAAGATATATTCGAAAATTCTGGCCAATCGTTTATCGACTATTCTCCCATCTCTCATCAACGATGATCAGATTGGCTTCGTTGGTGGGAGGCAAGCAACTGATGGCTCTAGAAGACTTCTGAATATTATTAAGGTGATAAATACGGCGAAACTCCCAACTTCATTGCTTGCTTTAGACGCTGAAAAAGCTTTCGACAGGTTAAATTGGCTATACCTTAAACTCACCCTTATTAAATTCGGTTTTGATAACAAATTTCTCTCTTCAATTATGGCCCTCTATTCTAACCCCCAAGCAAAAATTTATGTTAACAATTATCTCTCAAATCCAATCCCTATCACAAATGGTACTAGACAGGGTTGCCCACTTTCCCCCCTTCTCTTTGTCCTGGCTATGGAGCCTTTGGCACAGAGGATTAGAGAAAACACTGACATTAGGGGGATTTCTACCCCATCTCGAGAATTTAAAATTGGCCTCTTTGCAGATGATGTTATGCTTTCCTTGCTGGACCCAGTAAATTCGGTTGCGGAAGTTTCGAAGGTTCTAGAACTATTCTCTCAGATTTCTTATTTTAAGATCAATAATGAGAAGTCTAAACTTTTAAACATTAATCTGGACCGTCAGACGAGAGAGGTTTTACACTCGAGATTTTCCTTCGGTTTGGCTAAACGCAATCTGACTTATTTGGGGATCAGTATTGGTAAAACTATTAACTCAACAATTTCTGACAACCTGGTTCTGATTGAGGATATCGTCCGTGGAGATTTGATGGAATTTTTGAAAAGAGATTTGTCATGGTGGGGTAGAGTCCTCTCTATTAAGATGTTTGTTCTACCCAAAATCTTGTATTTTTTCCGCAACTTACCTTTAACTATTTCTCACATCTTTATTCAAAAAATTCAAAATCAGATTAATTCCTATGTCTGGGATAATAAACGTGCGAGGATATCTGCAGATATATTGTACAAGAATAAGTGCAACGGAGGTCTGAGCCACCCTAATATTTCCGCTTACTATTTGGCAAACCTCATCAAACAGAGCAGTAATTGGTTTAATTCTGACAGTCCCCCAGCTTGGATGACTCTGGAGACCTTCTTAAATAATGGTTCTTCTCCCCGTGAATTGTTACTTAGGCATCTCTTTAAACAGTGCACTCATGATTCTTCCCATCCTATTTTCCAGGCGATTATTGACGCCTGGAAAAAAATCGCCAAAAGAAAGAAAAAGAGTCCCCTAAGAGATTCTGATAGGGATAAGTTTTCTTTTGTCAAAAATTTTCCAATTGGTTTTGTTGCTGATCTGTATAACTCTTCCATTCCAGATCAATGGGACAATAAAGGGTTAAGGAAAATTGGA
This sequence comes from Phyllobates terribilis, assembly GCF_046119375.1. Taxonomy (NCBI): domain Eukaryota; kingdom Metazoa; phylum Chordata; class Amphibia; order Anura; family Dendrobatidae; genus Phyllobates; species Phyllobates terribilis. The sequence goes on along the minus strand of NW_027365129.1, from coordinate 14,579 downwards.
GACTTCTATGAAGCTTCTGCCTTTATTCCTTTCCAAACTCTTAAAAAAAGATTCAACTTACCTTCCTCTGATTTCTTTTTATACTCTCATTTAAAGAGCATTATTCTGGAATTTATTTCTGGTAAACTTATTGTTTCTGAAACCTCGGTGAACCTGTTAAGCAACCCATCCCACAAAATTTTTTGGAGCCTGAGACACATATATAACAGTTTCAATAATGATCTTTCCTTCCAAAAACACCTCTACATGATACGCTGGGAAAAAGATCTAAAACTCAATTTCCAATCCGATCAATGGGAGAGTGCTGTTCTTTTTTCTCAGGCCTCTAATATATCTATGCCCTTACAAGAGGCTTACTTCAAAATTCTAACCAGATGGTATTACACTCCAATCAGGCTTCACCATATAAAGCCCAGCAACTCTCCCCTTTGTTGGAGGGAGTGCGGCCTTAGGGGAGATCTTTTACATCTCTTTTGGAGCTGCCCTAAAATCCGGAATCTATGGGCTCAGATCTCTTCTTTGGTAGATGACCTTTTAGGCAGACCTGTAGTATTGACCCCTCAAATGGCTTTACTATCCTTAGATCTTGAACCATATAAGTCGTTTGAAAGATCTTTGGTGATTCACTTATTTTCAGTGTGTAAGAACGCATTGGCTTTTTATTGGAGAAAGTCACATGTCCCCACTTTGGAGGACTTAGTTGATAAGATGAATCTCCATAGAATATTTGAACTAAGATTTGCCCTTATCAACAATAATTTACTTAAATTTTCTAGGAAGTGGGATATTTGGCTCACTAAATTCCCTCAACCCTCTCATAACGCTGGAACATCTTAATGTGTGTCGTGTTTAGCTCATTAATATGTTTAATTTTTGCTAATGATAGTAATGTGTGTTTAAAGTGTTCAAATTTCTGTATTATCGTATATACTATTTGACGAACAAATTTCTCCCATCTTTCCTGATTATCCATTCCCGTTTGTTCCCTTTCCCTTTCCCTTCCCTCAGAATTTTTCCCTTATTATGAATATTCTTTTGTCACTACTTTTATGCTACGTGTGTTATTCCCCTGTTAAATTGTTTATTAAAAATAAAAAAATATGGTAAAACAAAGAGAGTGAGATGCCAGCTCCTTTCATTCAGTCAGTAGCTTCAAACATTTCTGGTATATGAAAAACATGTTTTTCAATGGCAAAAATCAATGAATATTGTAAATGCACAAACAGTAATATCTCCACATTGCACGGTGCAATTCTGAAATTTTTAGCTTTTTCCTGTTAATCCTAGCATGATAAAGAAGATTCAAAGAGAGTGAGATGCCAGCTCCTTTCATTCAGTCAGTAGCTTCAAACATTTCTGGTATATGAAAAACATGTTTTTCAATGGCAAAAATCAATGAATATTGTAAATGCACAAACAGTAATATCTCCACATTGCAAGGTGCAATTCTGAAATTCTTTGCTTTTTCCTGTTAATCCTAGCATGATAAAGAAGATTCAAAGAGAGTGAGATGCCAGCTCCTTTCATTCAGTCAGTAGCTTCAAACATTTCTGGTATATGAAAAACATGTTTTTCAATGGCAAAAATCAATGAATATTGTAAATGCACAAACAGTAATATCTCCACATTGCAAGGTGCAATTCTGAAATTTTTTGCTTTTTCCTGCTAATCCTAGCATGATAAAGAAGATTCAAAGAGAGTGAGATGCCAGCTCCTTTCATTCAGTCAGTAGCTTCAAACATTTCTGGTATATGAAAAACATGTTTTTCAATGGCAAAAATCAATGAATATTGTAAATGCACAAACAGTAATATCTCCACATTGCACGGTGCAATTCTGAAATTTTTAGCTTTTTCCTGTTAATCCTAGCATGATAAAGAAGATTCAAAGAGAGTGAGATGCCAGCTCCTTTCATTCAGTCAGTAGCTTCAAACATTTCTGGTATATGAAAAACATGTTTTTCAATGGCAAAAATCAATGAATATTGTAAATGCACAAACAGTAATATCTCCACATTGCAAGGTGCAATTCTGAAATTTTTTGCTTTTTCCTGCTAATCCTAGCATGATAAAGAAGATTCAAAGAGAGTGAGATGCCAGCTCCTTTCATTCAGTCAGTAGCTTCAAACATTTCTGGTATATGAAAAACATGTTTTTCAATGGCAAAAATCAATGAATATTGTAAATGCACAAACAGTAATATCTCCACATTGCACGGTGCAATTCTGAAATTTTTAGCTTTTTCCTGTTAATCCTAGCATGATAAAGAAGATTCAAAGAGAGTGAGATGCCAGCTCCTTTCATTCAGTCAGTAGCTTCAAACATTTCTGGTATATGAAAAACATGTTTTTCAATGGCAAAAATCAATGAATATTGTAAATGCACAAACAGTAATATCTCCACATTGCAAGGTGCAATTCTGAAATTTTTTGCTTTTTCCTGTTAATCCTAGCATGATAAAGAAGATTCAAAGAGAGTGAGATGCCAGCTCCTTTCATTCAGTCAGTAGCTTCAAACATTTCTGGTATATGAAAAACATGTTTTTCAATGGCAAAAATCAATGAATATTGTAAATGCACAAACAGTAATATCTCCACATTGCAAGGTGCAATTCTGAAATTTTTTGCTTTTTCCTGCTAATCCTAGCATGATAAAGAAGATTCAAAGAGAGTGAGATGCCAGCTCCTTTCATTCAGTCAGTAGCTTCAAACATTTCTGGTATATGAAAAACATGTTTTTCAATGGCAAAAATCAATGAATATTGTAAATGCACAAACAGTAATATCTCCACATTGCACGGTGCAATTCTGAAATTTTTAGCTTTTTCCTGTTAATCCTAGCATGATAAAGAAGATTCAAAGAGAGTGAGATGCCAGCTCCTTTCATTCAGTCAGTAGCTTCAAACATTTCTGGTATATGAAAAACATGTTTTTCAATGGCAAAAATCAATGAATATTGTAAATGCACAAACAGTAATATCTCCACATTGCAAGGTGCAATTCTGAAATTTTTTGCTTTTTCCTGCTAATCCTAGCATGATAAAGAAGATTCAAAGAGAGTGAGATGCCAGCTCCTTTCATTCAGTCAGTAGCTTCAAACATTTCTGGTATATGAAAAACATGTTTTTCAATGGCAAAAATCAATGAATATTGTAAATGCACAAACAGTAATATCTCCACATTGCACGGTGCAATTCTGAAATTTTTAGCTTTTTCCTGTTAATCCTAGCATGATAAAGAAGATTCAAAGAGAGTGAGATGCCAGCTCCTTTCATTCAGTCAGTAGCTTCAAACATTTCTGGTATATGAAAAACATGTTTTTCAATGGCAAAAATCAATGAATATTGTAAATGCACAAACAGTAATATCTCCACATTGCAAGGTGCAATTCTGAAATGTTTTGCTTTTTCCTGTTAATCCTAGCATGATAAAGAAGATTCAAAGAGAGTGAGATGCCAGCTCCTTTCATTCAGTCAGTAGCTTCAAACATTTCTGGTATATGAAAAACATGTTTTTCAATGGCAAAAATCAATGAATATTGTAAATGCACAAACAGTAATATCTCCACATTGCACGGTGCAATTCTGAAATTTTTAGCTTTTTCCTGTTAATCCTAGCATGATAAAGAAGATTCAAAGAGAGTGAGATGCCAGCTCCTTTCATTCAGTCAGTAGCTTCAAACATTTCTGGTATATGAAAAACATGTTTTTCAATGGCAAAAATCAATGAATATTGTAAATGCACAAACAGTAATATCTCCACATTGCAAGGTGCAATTCTGAAATTTTTTGCTTTTTCCTGCTAATCCTAGCATGATAAAGAAGATTCAAAGAGAGTGAGATGCCAGCTCCTTTCATTCAGTCAGTAGCTTCAAACATTTCTGGTATATGAAAAACATGTTTTTCAATGGCAAAAATCAATGAATATTGTAAATGCACAAACTAATATCTCCACATTGCACGGTGCAATGCTGAAATTTTTAGCTTTTTCCTGTTAATCCTAGCATGATAAAGAAGATTCAAAGAGAGTGAGATGCCAGCTCCTTTCATTCAGTCAGTAGCTTCAAACATTTCTGGTATATGAAAAACATGTTTTTCAATGGCAAAAATCAATGAATATTGTAAATGCACAAACAGTAATATCTCCACATTGCAAGGTGCAATTCTGAAATTTTTTGCTTTTTCCTGTTAATCCTAGCATGATAAAGAAGATTCAAAGAGAGTGAGATGCCAGCTCCTTTCATTCAGTCAGTAGCTTCAAACATTTCTGGTATATGAAAAACATGTTTTTCAATGGCAAAAATCAATGAATATTGTAAATGCACAAACAGTAATATCTCCACATTGCAAGGTGCAATTCTGAAATTTTTTGCTTTTTCCTGCTAATCCTAGCATGATAAAGAAGATTCAAAGAGAGTGAGATGCCAGCTCCTTTCATTCAGTCAGTAGCTTCAAACATTTCTGGTATATGAAAAACTTGTTTTTCAATGGCAAAAATCAATGAATATTGTAAATGCACAAACAGTAATATCTCCACATTGCACGGTGCAATTCTGAAATTTTTAGCTTTTTCCTGTTAATCCTAGCATGATAAAGAAGATTCAAAGAGAGTGAGATGCCAGCTCCTTTCATTCAGTCAGTAGCTTCAAACATTTCTGGTATATGAAAAACATGTTTTTCAATGGCAAAAATCAATGAATATTGTAAATGCACAAACAGTAATATCTCCACATTGCAAGGTGCAATTCTGAAATTTTTTGCTTTTTCCTGCTAATACTAGCATGATAAAGAAGATTCAAAGAGAGTGAGATGCCAGCTCCTTTCATTCAGTCAGTAGCTTCAAACATTTCTGGTATATGAAAAACATGTTTTTCAATGGCAAAAATCAATGAATATTGTAAATGCACAAACAGTAATATCTCCACATTGCACGGTGCAATTCTGAAATTTTTAGCTTTTTCCTGTTAATCCTAGCATGATAAAGAAGATTCAAAGAGAGTGAGATGCCAGCTCCTTTCATTCAGTCAGTAGCTTCAAACATTTCTGGTATATGAAAAACATGTTTTTCAATGGCAAAAATCAATGAATATTGTAAATGCACAAACAGTAATATCTCCACATTGCAAGGTGCAATTCTGAAATTTTTTGCTTTTTCCTGCTAATCCTAGCATGATAAAGAAGATTCAAAGAGAGTGAGATGCCAGCTCCTTTCATTCAGTCAGTAGCTTCAAACATTTCTGGTATATGAAAAACATGTTTTTCAATGGCAAAAATCAATGAATATTGTAAATGCACAAACAGTAATATCTCCACATTGCACTGTGCAATTCTGAAATTTTTAGCTTTTTCATGTTAATCCTAGCATGATAAAGATTCAAAGAGAGTGAGATGCCAGCTCCTTTCATTCAGTCAGTAGCTTCAAACATTTCTGGTATATGAAAAACATGTTTTTCAATGGCAAAAATCAATGAATATTGTAAATGCACAAACAGTAATATCTCCACATTGCAAGGTGCAATTCTGAAATTTTTTGCTTTTTCCTGTTAATCCTAGCATGATAAAGAAGATTCAAAGAGAGTGAGATGCCAGCTCCTTTCATTCAGTCAGTAGCTTCAAACATTTCTGGTATATGAAAAACATGTTTTTCAATGGCAAAAATCAATGAATATTGTAAATGCACAAACAGTAATATCTCCACATTGCAAGGTGCAATTCTGAAATTTTTTGCTTTTTCCTGCTAATCCTAGCATGATAAAGAAGATTCAAAGAGAGTGAGATGCCAGCTCCTTTCATTCAGTCAGTAGCTTCAAACATTTCTGGTATATGAAAAACATGTTTTTCAATGGCAAAAATCAATGAATATTGTAAATGCACAAACAGTAATATCTCCACATTGCACGGTGCAATTCTGAAATTTTTAGCTTTTTCCTGTTAATCCTAGCATGATAAAGAAGATTCAAAGAGAGTGAGATGCCAGCTCCTTTCATTCAGTCAGTAGCTTCAAACATTTCTGGTATATGAAAAACATGTTTTTCAATGGCAAAAATCAATGAATATTGTAAATGCACAAACAGTAATATCTCCACATTGCAAGGTGCAATTCTGAAATTTTTTGCTTTTTCCTGCTAATCCTAGCATGATAAAGAAGATTCAAAGAGAGTGAGATGCCAGCTCCTTTCATTCAGTCAGTAGCTTCAAACATTTCTGGTATATGAAAAACATGTTTTTCAATGGCAAAAATCAATGAATATTGTAAATGCACAAACAGTAATATCTCCACATTGCACGGTGCAATTCTGAAATTTTTAGCTTTTTCCTGTTAATCCTAGCATGATAAAGAAGATTCAAAGAGGTTGAGATGCCAGCTCCTTTCATTCAGTCAGTAGCTTCAAACATTTCTGGTATATGAAAAACATGTTTTTCAATGGCAAAAATCAATGAATATTGTAAATGCACAAACAGTAATATCTCCACATTGCAAGGTGCAATTCTGAAATTTTTTGCTTTTTCCTGTTAATCCTAGCATGATAAAGAAGATTCAAAGAGAGTGAGATGCCAGCTCCTTTCATTCAGTCAGTAGCTTCAAACATTTCTGGTATATGAAAAACATGTTTTTCAATGGCAAAAATCAATGAATATTGTAAATGCACAAACAGTAATATCTCCACATTGCAAGGTGCAATTCTGAAATTTTTTGCTTTTTCCTGTTAATCCTAGCATGATAAAGAAGATTCAAAGAGAGTGAGATGCCAGCTCCTTTCATTCAGTCAGTAGCTTCAAACATTTCTGGTATATGAAAAACATGTTTTTCAATGGCAAAAATCAATGAATATTGTAAATGCACAAACAGTAATATCTCCACATTGCAAGGAGCAATTCTGAAATTTTTTGCTTTTTCCTGCTAATCCTAGCATGATAAAGAAGATTCAAAGAGAGTGAGATGCCAGCTCCTTTCATTCAGTCAGTAGCTTCAAACATTTCTGGTATATGAAAAACATGTTTTTCAATGGCAAAAATCAATGAATATTGTAAATGCACAAACAGTAATATCTCCACATTGCACGGTGCAATTCTGAAATTTTTAGCTTTTTCCTGTTAATCCTAGCATGATAAAGAAGATTCAAAGAGAGTGAGATGCCAGCTCCTTTCATTCAGTCAGTAGCTTCAAACATTTCTGGTATATGAATAACATGATGTTTTTCAATGGCGGCAAAAATCAATGAATATTGTAAATGCACAAACAGTAATTTCTCCGCATTGCAAGGTGCAATTCTGAAATTTTTTGCTTTTTCCTGCTCCTCTTAGCATGATAAAGAAGATTCAAAGAGAGTGAGATGCCAGCTCCTTTCATTCAGTCAGTAGCTTCAATCATTTCTGGACGTTTTTCAATGGCAAAAATCAATGAATATTGTAAATGCACAAACAGTAATTTCTCCGCATTGCAAGGTGCAATTCTGAAATTTTTTGCTTTTTCCTGCTCCTCTTAGCATGATAAAGAAGATTCAAAGAGAGTGAGATGCCAGCTCCTTTCATTCAGTCAGTAGCTTCAATCATTTCTGGACGTTTTTCAATGGCAAAAATCAATGAATATTGTAAATGCACAAACAGTAATTTCTCCGCATTGCAAGGTGCAATTCTGAAATTTTTTGCTTTTTCCTGCTCCTCTTAGTATGATAAAGAAGATTCAAAGAGAGTGAGATGCCAGCTCCTTTCATTCAGTCAGTAGCTTCAAACATTTCTGGTATATGAATAACATGATGTTTTTCAATGGCAAAAATCAATGAATATTGTAAATGCACAAACAGTAATTTCTCCGCATTGCAAGGTGCAATTCTGAAATTTTTTGCTTTTTCCTGCTCCTCTTAGCATGATAAAGAAGATTCAAAGAGAGTGAGATGCCAGCTCCTTTCATTCAGTCAGTAGCTTCAATCATTTCTGGTATATGAATAACATGATGTTTTTCAATGGCAAAAATTAATGAATATTGTAAATGCACAAACAGTAATTTCTCCGCATTGCAAGGTGCAATTCTGAAATTTTTTTGCTTTTTCCTGCTCCTCTTAGCATGATAAAGAAGATTCAAAGAGAGTGAGATGCCAGCTCCTTTCATTCAGTCAGTAGCTTCAATCATTTCTGGACGTTTTTCAATGGCAAAAATCAATGAATATTGTAAATGCACAAAGAGTAATTTCTCCGCATTGAAGGTGCAATTCTGAAATTTTTTGCTTTTTCCTGCTCCTCTTAGCATGATAAAGAAGATTCAAAGAGAGTGAGATGCCAGCTCCTTTCATTCAGTCAGTAGCTTCAAACATTTCTGGTATATGAAAAACATGTTTTTCAATGGCAAAAATCAATGAATATTGTAAATGCACAAACAGTAATATCTCCACATTGCACGGTGCAATTCTGAAATTTTTAGATTTTTCCTGTTAATCCTAGCATGATAAAGAAGATTCAAAGAGAGTGAGATGCCAGCTCCTTTCAGTCAGTAGCTTCAAACATTTCTGGTATATGAAAAACATGTTTTTCAATGGCAAAAATCAATGAATATTGTAAATGCACAAACAGTAATATCTCCACATTGCAAGGTGCAATTCTGAAATTTTTTGCTTTTTCCTGCTAATCCTAGCATGATAAAGAAGATTCAAAGAGAGTGAGATGCCAGCTCCTTTCATTCAGTCAGTAGCTTCAAACATTTCTGGTATATGAAAAACATGTTTTTCAATGGCAAAAATCAATGAATATTGTAAATGCACAAACAGTAATATCTCCACATTGCAAGGTGCAATTCTGAAATTTTTTGCTTTTTCCTGGTAATCCTAGCATGATAAAGAAGATTCAAAGAGAGTGAGATGCCAGCTCCTTTCATTCAGTCAGTAGCTTCAAACATTTCTGGTATATGAAAAACATGTTTTTCAATGGCAAAAATCAATGAATATTGTAAATGCACAAACAGTAATATCTCCACATTGCACGGTGCAATTCTGAAATTTTTAGCTTTTTCCTGTTAATCCTAGCATGATAAAGAAGATTCAAAGAGAGTGAGATGCCAGCTCCTTTCATTCAGTCAGTAGCTTCAAACATTTCTGGTATATGAAAAACATGTTTTTCAATGGCAAAAATCAATGAATATTGTAAATGCACAAACAGTAATATCTCCACATTGCAAGGTGCAATTCTGAAATTTTTTGCTTTTTCCTGTTAATCCTAGCATGATAAAGAAGATTCAAAGAGAGTGAGATGCCAGCTCCTTTCATTCAGTCAGTAGCTTCAAACATTTCTGGTATATGAAAAACATGTTTTTCAATGGCAAAAATCAATGAATATTGTAAATGCACAAACAGTAATATCTCCACATTGCAAGGTGCAATTCTGAAATTTTTTGCTTTTTCCTGCTAATCCTAGCATGATAAAGAGTTCAAAGAGAGTGAGATGCCAGCTCCTTTCATTCAGTCAGTAGCTTCAAACATTTCTGGTATATGAAAAACATGTTTTTCAATGGCAAAAATCAATGAATATTGTAAATGCACAAACAGTAATATCTCCACATTGCACGGTGCAATTCTGAAATTTTTAGCTTTTTCCTGTTAATCCTAGCATGATAAAGAAGATTCAAAGAGAGTGAGATGCCAGCTCCTTTCATTCAGTCAGTAGCTTCAAACATTTCTGGTATATGAAAAACATGTTTTTCAATGGCAAAAATCAATGAATATTGTAAATGCACAAACAGTAATATCTCCACATTGCAAGGTGCAATTCTGAAATTTTTTGCTTTTTCCTGCTAATCCTAGCATGATAAAGAAGATTCAAAGAGAGTGAGATGCCAGCTCCTTTCATTCAGTCAGTAGCTTCAAACATTCTGGTATATGAAAAACATGTTTTTCAATGGCAAAAATCAATGAATATTGTAAATGCACAAACAGTAATATCTCCACATTGCACGGTGCAATTCTGAAATTTTTAGCTTTTTCCTGTTAATCCTAGCATGATAAAGAAGATTCAAAGAGAGTGAGATGCCAGCTCCTTTCATTCAGTCAGTAGCTTCAAACATTTCTGGTATATGAAAAACATGTTTTTCAATGGCAAAAATCAATGAATATTGTAAATGCACAAACAGTAATATCTCCACATTGCAAGGTGCAATTCTGAAATTTTTTGCTTTTTCCTGTTAATCCTAGCATGATAAAGAAGATTCAAAGAGAGTGAGATGCCAGCTCCTTTCATTCAGTCAGTAGCTTCAAACATTTCTGGTATATGAAAAACATGTTTTTCAATGGCAAAAATCAATGAATATTGTAAATGCACAAACAGTAATATCTCCACATTGCAAGGTGCAATTCTGAAATTTTTTGCTTTTTCCTGCTAATCCTAGCATGATAAAGAAGATTCAAAGAGAGTGAGATGCCAGCTCCTTTCATTCAGTCAGTAGCTTCAAACATTTCTGGTATATGAAAAACATGTTTTTCAATGGCAAAAATCAATGAATATTGTAAATGCACAAACAGTAATATCTCCACATTGCACGGTGCAATTCTGAAATTTTTAGCTTTTTCCTGTTAATCCTAGCATGATAAAGAAGATTCAAAGAGAGTGAGATGCCAGCTCCTTTCATTCAGTCAGTAGCTTCAAACATTTCTGGTATATGAAAAACATGTTTTTCAATGGCAAAAATCAATGAATATTGTAAATGCACAAACAGTAATATCTCCACATTGCAAGGTGCAATTCTGAAATTTTTTGCTTTTTCCTGCTAATCCTAGCATGATAAAGAAGATTCAAAGAGAGTGAGATGCCAGCTCCTTTCATTCAGTCAGTAGCTTCAAACATTTCTGGTATATGAAAAACATGTTTTTCAATGGCAAAAATCAATGAATATTGTAAATGCACAAACAGTAATATCTCCACATTGCACGGTGCAATTCTGAAATTTTTAGCTTTTTCCTGTTAATCCTAGCATGATAAAGAAGATTCAAAGAGAGTGAGATGCCAGCTCCTTTCATTCAGTCAGTAGCTTCAAACATTTCTGGTATATGAAAAACATGTTTTTCAATGGCAAAAATCAATGAATATTGTAAATGCACAAACAGTAATATCTCCACATTGCAAGGTGCAATTCTGAAATTTTTTGCTTTTTCCTGTTAATCCTAGCATGATAAAGAAGATTCAAAGAGAGTGAGATGCCAGCTCCTTTCATTCAGTCAGTAGCTTCAAACATTTCTGGTATATGAAAAACATGTTTTTCAATGGCAAAAATCAATGAATATTGTAAATGCACAAACAGTAATATCTCCACATTGCAAGGTGCAATTCTGAAATTTTTTGCTTTTTCCTGCTAATCCTAGCATGATAAAGAAGATTCAAAGAGAGTGAGATGCCAGCTCCTTCATTCAGTCAGTAGCTTCAAACATTTCTGGTATATGAAAAACATGTTTTTCAATGGCAAAAATCAAATGAATATTGTAAATGCACAACAGTAATATCTCCACATTGCAAGGTGCAATTCTGAAATTTTTAGCTTTTTCCTGTTAATCCTAGCATGATAAAGAAGATTCAAAGAGAGTGAGATGCCAGCTCCTTTCATTCAGTCAGTAGCTTCAAACATTTCTGGTATATGAAAAACATGTTTTTCAATGGCAAAATCAATGAATATTGTAAATGCACAAACAGTAATATCTCCACATTGCAAGGTGCAATTCTGAAATTTTTTGCTTTTTCCTGCTAATCCTAGCATGATAAAGAAGATTCAAAAGAGAGTGAGATGCCAGCTCCTTTCATTCAGTCAGTAGCTTCAAACATTTCTGGTATATGAAAAACATGTTTTTCAATGGCAAAAATCAATGAATATTGTAAATGCACAAACAGTAATATCTCCACATTGCAAGGTGCAATTCTGAAATTTTTTGCTTTTTCCTGCTAATCCTAGCATGATAAAGAAGATTCAAAGAGAGTGAGATGCCAGCTCCTTTCATTCAGTCAGTAGCTTCAAACATTTCTGGTATATGAAAAACATGTTTTTCAATGGCAAAAATCAATGAATATTGTAAATGCACAAACAGTAATATCTCCACATTGCACGGTGCAATTCTGAAATTTTTAGCTTTTTCCTGTTAATCCTAGCATGATAAAGAAGATTCAAAGAGAGTGAGATGCCAGCTCCTTTCATTCAGTCAGTAGCTTCAAACATTTCTGGTATATGAAAAACATGTTTTTCAATGGCAAAAATCAATGAATATTGTAAATGCACAAACAGTAATATCTCCACATTGCAAGGTGCAATTCTGAAATTTTTTGCTTTTTCCTGCTAATCCTAGCATGATAAAGAAGATTCAAAGAGAGTGAGATGCCAGCTCCTTTCATTCAGTCAGTAGCTTCAAACATTTCTGGTATATGAAAAACATGTTTTTCAATGGCAAAAATCAATGAATATTGTAAATGCACAAACAGTAATATCTCCACATTGCACGGTGCAATTCTGAAATTTTTAGCTTTTTCCTGTTAATCCTAGCATGATAAAGAAGATTCAAAGAGAGTGAGATGCCAGCTCCTTTCATTCAGTCAGTAGCTTCAAACATTTCTGGTATATGAAAAACATGTTTTTCAATGGCAAAAATCAATGAATATTGTAAATGCACAAACAGTAATATCTCCACATTGCAAGGTGCAATTCTGAAATTTTTTGCTTTTTCCTGTTAATCCCTAGCATGATAAAGAAGATTCAAAGAGAGTGAGATGCCAGCTCCTTTCATTCAGTCAGTAGCTTCAAACATTTCTGGTATATGAAAACATGTTTTTCAATGGCAAAAATCAATGAATATTGTAAATGCACAACAGTAATATCTCCACATTGCACAGTGCAATTCTGAAATTTTTAGCTTTTTCCTGTTAATCCTAGCATGATAAAGAAGATTCAAAGAGAGTGAGATGCCAGCTCCTTTCATTCAGTCAGTAGCTTCAAACATTTCTGGTATATGAAAAACATGTTTTTCAATGGCAAAATCAATGAATATTGTAAATGCACAAACAGTAATATCTCCACATTGCAAGGTGCAATTCTGAAATTTTTTGCTTTTTCCTGCTAATCCTAGCATGATAAAGAAGATTCAAAGAGAGTGAGATGCCAGCTCCTTTCATTCAGTCAGTAGCTTCAAACATTTCTGGTATATGAAAAACATGTTTTTCAATGGCAAAAATCAATGAATATTGTAAATGCACAAACAGTAATATCTCCACATTGCACGGTGCAATTCTGAAATTTTTAGCTTTTTCCTGTTAATCCTAGCATGATAAAGAAGATTCAAAGAGAGTGAGATGCCAGCTCCTTTCATTCAGTCAGTAGCTTCAAACATTTCTGGTATATGAAAAACATGTTTTTCAATGGCAAAAATCAATGAATATTGTAAATGCACAAACAGTAATATCTCCACATTGCAAGGTGCAATTCTGAAATTTTTTGCTTTTTCCTGCTAATCCTAGCATGATAAAGAAGATTCAAAGAGAGTGAGATGCCAGCTCCTTTCATTCAGTCAGTAGCTTCAAACATTTCTGGTATATGAAAAACATGTTTTTCAATGGCAAAAATCAATGAATATTGTAAATGCACAACAGTAATATCTCCACATTGCACGGTGCAATTCTGAAATTTTAGCTTTTTCCTGTTAATCCTAGCATGATAAGAAGATTCAAAGAGAGTGAGATGCCAGCTCCTTTCATTCAGTCAGTAGCTTCAAACATTTCTGGTATATGAAAAACATGTTTTTCAATGGCAAAATCAATGAATATTGTAAATGCACAAACAGTAATATCTCCACATTGCAAGGTGCAATTCTGAAATTTTTTGCTTTTTCCTGCTAATCCTAGCATGATAAAGAAGATTCAAAGAGAGTGAGATGCCAGCTCCTTTCATTCAGTCAGTAGCTTCAAACATTCTGGTATATGAAAAACATGTTTTCAATGGCAAAAATCAATGAATATTGTAAATGCACAACAGTAATATCTCACATTGCACGGTGCAATTCTGAAATTTTAGCTTTTTCCTGTTAATCCTAAGCATGATAAAGAAGATTCAAAGAGAGTGAGATGCCAGCTCCTTTCAATTCAGTCAGTAGCTTCAAACATTTCTGGTATATGAAAAACATGTTTTTCAATGGCAAAAATCAATGAATATTGTAAATGCACAAACCAGTAATATCTCCACATTGCAAGGTGCATTCTGAAATTTTTTGCTTTTTCTGTTATCCCTAGCATGATAAAGAAGCTTCAAAGAGAGTGAGATGCCAGCTCCTTTCATTCAGTCCAGTAGCTTCAAACATTTCTGGTATATGAAAAACGTTTTTCAATGGCAAAATCAATGAATATTGTAAATGCACAAACAGTAATATCTCCACATTGCAAGGTGCAAGTCTGAAATTTTTGCTTCTTTTTCTGCTAATCCTAGCATGATAAAGAAGATTCAAAAGAGAGTAGATGCCAGCCCTTTCCATTCAGTCAGTAGCTTCAAACATTTCTGGTATATGAAAAAACATGTTTTTCAATGGAAAAATCAATGAATATTGTGCGAATGCACAAACAGTAATATATACTCC